>NC_036241.1:469576-475393 GCF_002742605.1 Olea europaea var. sylvestris | reverse complement strand
TCCGTTTAAAAATGTCCAGCGAAAAGGATCCTAAGTAAAGATATTAGAGAGGACTATTCATTTTCGGTTAATGACAAATTTAGCCGGAAACTATGCAACGTGAAAAGTCTTTCAAAGTCATCATTTTTAGGTAGCAGTGGGCAAAACCCAACACAAACTGCTCAACCCGATCAACTCTTGGTTTTTTTAAGTTTAATTGGATTAGGTTGAGTTAAAAAATTAAAGTGAAAATTACACCACAAAACTCTTTCAAATAAAAAATTCCAGAATATACATATCACTAACTAATTTTATTCCGAGGAATACTAGAAACTAATAGTATAATTCATTAATTAAAAGTCAAATAACTCCCTAATATAATTTAATGTATTATTCGTAGATCACTCTAAATTAATTAGTTTCCACTATCATTGCACAAATCTACGTTTCATGCACAATAATACTGCCCTAATTTCATTCCCTATCTTTTACCTCAAATTTCCTTTCCAAAAAAACCTTATTCGACCTAGTTTTTGCTTCAATTTCTTCGCCGTCGAATTTTCTACAGAGTTAAAGTAACTTGACTAAGTATCAAAGTAGAATCGATTGTTCGTTTTCGATTGTTAAAAGAATAGCCAAGTGAGAATAAGTTTTCTAGCTTTTTACATCATCCCTGTCAAACTATTATTGAGGAGTTTCTTAAGTCATTTCTTCCTCTCTACTATTTTGATCTTCCCCACATCCTTCCACTTCCATTGTCTATATGTTGGACAAAATAACAAATTGAAATTTCACTTTCAGGCTCCAACTCTAAAAGCCTCTTACACATTTCTTCTCCCAGATTGAAATCTGAATAATACTTACATTTCAAATATCCCATGTAATAATTCAAAAGCTTCGTCCAGCCTGTGTGATTGACAAAGGAGATCGATCATGATATTGATTTGTTAGACCATAGTCTTCGCTCATCGTCTAAAAATCTGCTATCCTTTTTCAATTTTGCCAGTATGACAAATATCAATTAGAAGCATCTAAATTTGGCTCAACTTTGTTCTCGAACATCTTATTGTAGTTTGACTTTGAATTCTCTGCTGATGAAAATGTTCATCAAATTCGAAACTGTGTGTCTAGTCAGACTTTTTGTTATTTATCGAATTTGATGTTTAGTAGTCCTATATTTCTCATCATTTAGCCATTACTTCGATACATTATAGATATATGTGAACTATTTTTAAATTCTGGCTATTGCGTATATTTTGCATTTAAGTATGTAATCAGTTATAAGCGTCCACACCTTGTAACACAGTTGTTAACGAGCCAAAGTTCACGAGCTCGTGAGCTCATAAAAAATGTGCAAATTTACAATAATAATAATAATAATAATAATAATAATAATAATAATAATAATAATAAATCACGAGCTCCCTAGCGACTCGTGGCTAGGCTCAGCCAACGAGCTCGTGGCTCGAGCTCAACTCGTTTTTATGAGCCACGAGCTCAACTCACCACGAGCTTGAGCCGATCTCGTGGGTTAAAGGGTCGAGTCAGCTCGACCCATTGTCATCCCTAATTGTCAATGATATATTCATCCTTAGCGACTTGGCACATTGCTATCCCTAGTCATCAATGATATATTCATCCTTAATTCATTCGTTATCATCTTAAGTCAATCGACATACTTGCATCCAACTGGCTCGAGTTCCAAATGTAACTTTAAGCCTAATTAGTAACACGTTCACTACATCCATTACAGCACACAACCAAGACAAATTTGCTCAACCTCTATTTTTTCATCGAATTCACTATACAATCGATTAATCGGATATGACAAATAGGTTGTAGATGTCATAATACTTAATCATATCATAGATGTGATTACATAAAGATATTGATTTTTCCAGTAAAACTCCACACAAGAGTGTAGTTCATGATTTGAACATAGACTATATAGTTGATGATGCAAATTCAATTTTTCATAATAATCTAGAATGTACGTGACCCTATATATTCAAAATTTTATAACATATTGAGGGAATTAAATAATAGAGTTTGTGGATTTAAGTTTTATAAGATATATTTTTCAATATATTTTTTAATTCTAAATATCATAAAAAAAAAAATTTTCCTCAAAATATTCAATTCATATCCATATAACTGTTTTGTTGTTTCTATATATATAAGCTTTTTACCGAATCTCGAATATGGTGTCTTTCCCTTGGTGTGCATCGATAGGTTCACGGTGCTCAGAACCCATGGAGCATAATGACTCTTTATCAACAACGAATACTCTCCTGGAATTCAATTTTCAAATCGTTAAATACTTGGTAAATCAAGAACGTGAAGTTATAATGGAAGAAGAAGGAGCGACGATGTCAAGATTTGCTCATGTCGATATAGGGGCGGTTTACGATGAGTTAAAACAAGTTCTGTTGCCACAACTCACCAATCTAATTGGGTGTCGAAGTTTCGTCGCAAAGTTACTAATTCTTTAATTGAATATGCAAAAAACCAAATACATCATGGGCTCGGAAAAATCAATGGTTATTAGTATAAGGAAATTTGTCTTTTGTGTTGGGAAATTTTACATCAATTCTCTTTATTTCTATTTACCCGCAGGATCTTTTGTTGTTCAAAAGAATATTAGCAAATAAGAAAAATAAAGAATATAACGCACAAATTAAACGGACCATCAAAACTTTTCACTATATGAAAAATTGTTACAATCATATAGAATTTCACTCACCAACCCAATCCCCAAGTATTACAAAGAAAAAAATAAAACCGAGCTTGACCACACCTATTTTTCTACCCAATGTACGAAAAATTTCAATATGCTAGACTTACAAATATTTTTCTCTCAGATCAACTCTCTGGCCACACCCAAAATAATGAAATATATCTACTATTTATTGGATCAATAACCAAGTAATAGAGTTTAATTTAAACTCAAACAAGACTCTTTTAATTTAGCAGGGATTCCTTCATGTGCAAGATTTCGAAATCGACTGTAAATTGGAGACTAAGCCCCCATTTGATTCTCATTCTTTGGTTATAAAAATGAAAAATATGACCGTTATCCATTATATCAAGTCACTATATTTGACTTTTTATTTCTTGTGTGGGTCTATAACAACTATATTTTTCATTCTCGTTCTTAGAAAAATGGGAATCAAACAAGGCCTAAATTTTGCAAGGATTCTGTTCTCAACTTTAATTAGAAGTCTTCCATATAATAACTAACTTTTTATTATTTGCAATAAAAGTCTTCCAGCGTTTGACTTTTGAGACAATTATCCAACAATCTCCATCTTGTCGAAAACGAGTCAAAATCTTGTCATCTCTTCTACAGCTTTTAATCACAATTTTTGGAAAAAACAGGTAAGCCTTTGACACACTTTAACAGTCTCATACTCTACCATATGAGTATAACCACTCAGAATTATCCGCGAACTTCGAGCATTTCATTAGCTACATGTCAAAACAGCCCTGTTGATAGTTATGGTGCAACTCTCCTACTGACTTTTCCAGAGAGCTCATCAATCATCGACATCACAGTACCATCACATACCTGCACTCTTTGCATTAAATGTCAGTCAATGCTATGTGCAGATATGTTGACTCCTCTTAGTAAGAACGCATCCTCTATCATGGCAATTGGTAACATGCCATGAGGACGTTTTCATCTTACTTTACAGCACTACATCCGCGTCCACCTCCGTCGAGAGAGACACATTGTCCGACCCCAAGCAATTAGCTGACCGTGCTTCACCTTTTAGACAATTTCGCTTCACGTGATCAGTCTGACTGTAGTTTCAACAAGTTATTTTCTTTCTCATGCAGTTGCCGTTCTTCCCCTTCTTAGTCACAAGTACCAGATTGTCAGATGGAGTATTCTGTCCCCCTAGTCTTCTTTCTTCTGAGATCAAGTTGCTTTTCACTTCTACAAAACTCACAGTTTCCTTCCCCTACATCAAGATTGGCTTGAAATGTTCATAGATAGACGGAAGAGACTAGATGAGCCATAGTGCCTTATCCTCATCATCTATCTTCACTCCAATAGCCTCCAGTTCTAAAACAATTCCCTTGAGAACACTCAGATGGTTTGAGATTTTCGTACCTGCCTCCAGGAGCAATGAATGAAATTGCTCCTTCAAGTACAATCGATTTGAGAGGCTCTTCGTTTGATATAGTTCTTCTAACTTCTCCCATAGTTCCTTTGTAGCAGATATTCTATGAATATTTGTAAGAACGTTTTTAGCTAGACAGAGACGTATTATGCTTGCAGCCTTCAAATCCAATTCTTCCCAATCCTCATTGCTCATACTGGATTTAGCTTCATTGCAATAACTCTTGGTTGATTTTCTTTTCAAAGCCTTGTGCAGTCCAGTTTGAATCAATAAATCCCTAACTTGTACTTGCCACAAACCAAACTTGATTTTCCTGTCAAATTTCTCTATGTCATATTTCAACGACGACATATCTTTTTCTTGTTCCGATACTCTGAACCACCCGACGCTCTAATACCATTTGTTGGGAAATTTTACGCCAATTCCTTTTATTTCTATTTATCCGCAGGATATTTTATTGTTCAGAAGAATATTAGCAAATAAGAAAAATAAAGGATATAACGCACAAATTAAACAGACCGTCAAAACTTTTCAGCATATGAAAAATTGTTACAATCATATAGAATTTCACTCACCAACCCAATCCCCAAGTATTACAAAGAAAAAAATAAAACCGAGCTTTACCCCACCTATTTTTCTATCTAATGTACGAAAAGTTTCAAGATACTAGGTTTACAATATTTTTCTCTCATATCAACTCTCTGGCCACACCCAAAATAATGAAATACATCCACTATTTATAGGATCGATAACCAAGTAGTAGAGTTTAATTTAAATTCAAAAAAGACTCCTTTAATTCAACAAGGATTCCTTCATGTGCAATATTTCAAAACCGATTGTAAATTGGAGACTAAATTCTGTAAGGATTCTGCTCTCAACTTTAATTAGAAGTCTTCCATATAATAACTAACTTTTTATTATTTGCAATAGAAGTCCTCCAACTTTTGACTTTTGAGGCAATTATCCAACATTTTGCGATAGAGTTGAACATTGGTTGGAGTCTATAGAAAGTGAACGTCTCAACATGGTACCCGCGAGCATGGATGCAATCATATCATTGCCGGAGAAAGAGATCAAGTACGAGAAGGGTGATGCTGAAGATGAGATACGTATAGTTTGCTTGGAAGAGATTCCGACGGGGTTCATCATCTCAACCCTATCGTGTTCTCATGTTTTTCATAGCAATTGCATTAGAGATTGGCTTATGAGAAGCCATTATTGTCCTATTTGCCGCTTTGAGATTTCTACTGCCCAGTGAAATATGTCAACATTTTCTTCTTACGAATTTCTGACTAAGGTTCATGGTTTGTGTTAGTTTTTAATTTTGAGATTAATTATTAGTGTACGGTATCTGTTGACACATAAAAATTCAGCCCAAATCAAATGGCCCAAGGAATGAAGCCCAATTGGAGAATCCCCAAATCAGATAGCCCAAAGAACGAAGCCCAATCAAACAACTCAAGATGAAGGCCCAAATAGAGAGGCCCAAGAACGTGGTAATGCCATCGCCCAAGATTGCAAGTCGCCCAGAATCTGAGCGAATGGAGTGCCATGCAGTCGCCCAGAACTATTACTATATTCTCGCCAGAACCTTCAAATCGCCCAAAGTCTTGTGGTTATCAAGAAGTGCAGTTATCAAAGCAGTTATCAGAACAGCCCCATCACGTTCCACGATTCAAGGAAACGGTTGAACGACGAAGAGTAATGGCAG
>NC_036241.1:466038-467505 GCF_002742605.1 Olea europaea var. sylvestris | reverse complement strand
AAGATGGCAGTGGACGAAAATCCTTTCCCACAGCCACTTGGAGTAAACATGGTGACATCTGGATTCAAAAACAAGTTGTCAAAATTCAAGTTGGTCGTAGATGATGGAGAAGAGTATCCTAGACCACTTCCTAGCGTCTTTGAACGAATCAAGGGGAAAGAACCAAAAAGGGATAAAGACGTCCTGTGTGCAAGGTGTAAAAGAGAAGTGAATGGAAATACGGAGAAACCAGGGACATGGCAGCATCCTCATCGCCCTACCTTCTTCCTAAACACTCAGCCTGGTAGAGAGCGAGGTACGTCATTCTATAGAGGACCGCCTTTTTAGAGGTAGTTCAGGCCAGCAGATAATGGAAGAACATTCAGGCCGCAACCTCGCCGGCCAAATGTATGGCATTCATTCCAGTACAATGCAGGAAGGGCAATACCCTTCGATGAGATGACTAGGACCCAACAAAAGCGTTTCCAACGAAACTACGGACGGATGATGAGGCAGCAACAGGGAATGCCACAACCTAAAGCGCCTAAACTACTCAAGGTAGCCAATCAAAATGTCCTCAAAAATAATGAAGAGACCGGTACAGATGAATCAATGAAGGAACTACCAGAAACTTCTTCTGGAAGATCAAGGTTTGAGCGAAACAGAATGGATGAAGAAGATCCAGATCAGGCCCTCACTATCCAATTCGGTACGTTGCCTCCTGTCGTGGCCAATAATTACTTACTGGCTAATGAATTCAAGAATAAAGAAAAAGAAGAAGAGAGAGAAGACAACGAAGGAGAAGCCTGCGTGATGGTATGTGAAGAAGGCCAGACTTCTAGAGAGGCCTACAACGATGAAGAGGACGACGGGATGACAGACATTGAAGAAGAAATCGACCTAGAAGCAGAAAGAAGAAAGAGAGGAGTATCGCGCAATACTCTATTGAAGCAACTACATCGAGAGGGAGTTCGCGAAATAGACTTGTTGGGAGAACCATCTGGGCGTCCTTTCGACTTCTACGTACTGTACAGGACACCCAAAAGGAAGAAGAGAGTGCCTCGCTCTGAAAAGTATGGGTCACCTCCAAGAATAATGCCCCCTCCCACAGGTTGGGTAATTGATAAGGAAGCATTAGAAAGAAGTAGGAAGGAAATTCAGGAGACAGAGGATCAGCGTGATATACTGCACGTTGACTTATCACAGGGGGATAATTCAACAGAAAACAAGCAGGAAGTAGAAATAGAGGCTGTCGAAAAGGTTATTTTTAAACGGCTAGCCATGAAATTGACTAAACACTTGAGGCCATTATACGTTAAAGCTCTAGTTAACGGCGTCCCAGTGACAAAAGTGCTTGTCGACAATGGAGCAGCTATAAACACCATTCCATCTAGGATGATGAGAAAGTTCGCAAAGACAAAGGATGACATGATTCCTACAGAAGTCATCCTCACTAGCTTCAATGGAGGAGCAACTTCAGCTAAGGGA
>NC_036241.1:434855-465839 GCF_002742605.1 Olea europaea var. sylvestris | reverse complement strand
GCCTTCAAAGCCAGACTGATGGCTTTCAATAAGGAATGCAATGACAAGGCGAAGGAAGAGACTGCCCTAAAAGCGCTAAAGGACAAGTTGGCAGTATTCTAGTTAGAGCAAAGCATTGGCCGAGAAGTCAACAAGGTGGACTGTTTAGAAGAAGAAGTACTTACAAAGGAACTGGACGACGAAGTAATGCGGATCATCAAACCTGGATACGCTCAAACATAAGACCCTCTGATCAAAGTAAATATTGGCAATGAAGGAGAAGATCGCCCAACGTTCATCAGCCAAATGCTCGACCAAGAGGTTAGTAACAAATTAATCGCTTTGCTAAAAGAGTACAAAGATTGTTTTGTTTGGGAATATGAACAAATGTCTGGTTTAGATAGAGACTTGGTGGAACATAGGTTACCAACTAAGCCTAACTTTAAATCTCATAGGCAGCCTCCTAGACGTTTTGCTCCCAATGTACTCCCTGAAATCAAGAAAGAGATAGAGCAATTATTGAAAGCGGGTTTTATTAGAACAGCCAGATATGTTGAATGGTTGTCCAATGTCGTGCCAGTACTAAAAAAGAATGGTAAACTAAGGGTGTGTATAGACTTTAGAAATTTAAACATAGCTACACCCAAAGATAAGTATCCAATGCCCACGGTGGATTCTTTAGTAGATTCAACTGCCGGACACGTCATGTATTCTTTCATGGATGGGTATTTAGGATACAATCAAATTTATATAGCTGAAGAAGACATACACAAAACTGCCTTTAGATGCCCTGGGTCTCTAGGATGTTTTGAATGGATGGTTATGCCTTTCGGCCTAAAAAATGCAAGGGCAACTTATCAAAGGGCAATGAATTTAATCTTTCATGATATGATAGGCAAGTTTGTTGAAGTGTATGTAGATGACATAGTAGTCAAGTCCATTAAAGAAGAGGACCATTTCGAACAGTTAAGATGATCGTTTGAGCGAATGAAGCAATATAAGCTAAAGTTGAATCCCTTGAAGTGTGCATTCGATGTTAATGCAGGGAATTTTCTTGGTTTCTTAGTACACAACAGAGGGATTGAACTTGATAAAAATAAAGCGAAGGCCATTAACCACCTAGCAACAAAAAAGAATTGCAAAGGTTTCTAGGCGAAATAAACTTTTTAAGACGCTTTATTTCTAACTGTGCAGGGCGAACTAAAGTCTTTTCGCCGCTCTTAAAGCTGAAAAATCAGGACGAATTCGTCTGAAAAGAAGCACATCAAAAGGCTTTTGAAAGCCAAGTCCACCAGTGTTGGTGTCACTAATCCAAGGACGGCCAATGAAAGTGTATGTATCGGCTGAAAAAGAATCAATAGCTGGAATGGTCGCACAAGAAGACCAATTTGGTGAAAAAAGGGCAATTTACTATTTAAGTAGACGATTAACGATATGTGAATGCAATTACTCTGCTATTGAAAAATTATATCTTGCATTGTATTTCACATGTACAAAATTAAGGGCTTATTTACGGTCGGTAACCGTTTATTTAATTTCTAAAGTAAATTTAGTTAAGTATATGTTCTCGCACCCTATTTTACACCAAATGGTAGGCCTTTGGACACTAGCTTTATCAGAATTCGAAATATAATATATACCTCAAAAGGCAGTCAAAAATCAGGCTCTAGCTAACTTTCTAGCCGATCATCCATGCCTTGACATGCCTGAAGAAATCGAACTAGAAATCAATTCGTTCGAGTTAAAACCTTGGGTGTTGTATTTCGATGGGTCAAAAACCTCTAAAGGTGCAGGAGTAGCATTGATTTATCCTTTAGGGACTTTCTACAAGTTCGCATTCACTTTAGACGGAATGTAAACCAACAATCAGGCCGAATATAAAGCATTAATTGTAGGCCTAGAACTAATGATAGATATGAGAGTAAGAAATGTGATCGTTAGGGGCGATTCTCAATTGGTGATCCATCAATTGATCAGTGATTTTAAATGCCAAAGGGATTCCATTATAAGTCAATATGAGATCGCCCAAGAATTATTAGAAGAATTCGATCAAGTAGAACTCCAATGCGTTAATAGGATATATAATGACGTGGCAAACGAGTTAGCCCAAATGGCTTCAGGATACTCAAAGATTTTGAATTGGAAATCTACTTGTGAGTACGGAATCATATTGCCCGTGACTCAAAGAAGGGCGAAGAAGATTGAACTTCACTACATACAAAATGGAGATGCAACGGATTGGAGAACAGAGATTAAAGGATTCCTTAAAGAACCTAATGGAGGGATTAGTAGGAAAATGAAGTTGTATTTGCTGAACTATACACTAATAGATGAAGAGTTGTTTAAAAAACGCTCTGATGGTGTATTACTAAAGTGTGTAAGTTTGCAAGAAGCCAAGACGATCATGGCTGAGGTGCACGAAGGGATATGTGGAGCTCATCAAGCTGGCCAAAGGATGAGATGGTTAATTATTAGGAGTGGATATTTTTGACCAAAGATGGGAGACCTATGCGTTCAGTTTGCAAAGAGTTATTTAGCATGTCAAAAGCATGGTCCAATACAAAGGGCGCCAGCACGAAAGATGGCACCTATTATTAAATCTTGGCCGTTCAAGGGTTGGACAATAGACCTGATAGGGAAGATTTATCTCCCATCGTCCAAGCAACATGCTTTTGTTATAGTTGCAACCGACTATTTCACCAAATGGGTAGAAGCGGTATCTTTAAAAGAGATCACCCAGAAAAATGTTATAGAGTTTATCCGTGATCACATTATCTATAGGTTTGAAATTCGACAAACGTTAATGGTAGATCACGGAACATCTTTGAATGGGGATCAAGTGAACAAATTTTTGAGCGAATTTGGGGTTAAATTAGTAAACTCCACACCATATTACGCTCAATCCGACGGACAAGCAGAATCTTCTAATAAGATTCTAAAAAATATCATCAGAAAAATGATAGATGAAAATGCCAGAAATTGGCACGAATGTCTGAACAAAGCCTTATGGGCTTATAGAACATCACCTCGGTAAAGTACCAAAGTTACTCCTTTCCAACTTGTTTATGGACAGAAGGCCGTTTTGCCTATGGAAATCAACATGCAATCGATTAGAGTGTGCTTGCAACATAAGTTGAATGATGATGAGTATATCGAATCACTAGTTCAAAATTTATTGGGATTAGACGAATTAAAGTTGGACGTTTTAGATAGATTGCAAGTTCAAAAACAAAGAATGGCTAAGTTTTATAATAAAAAAGTCATAACCAAATCGTTCAGCCTGGGTGAACTAGTTTGGAAGACGATACTCCCTTTGGATAGCAAGGATCCAAAGTACGGGAAGTGGTCGCCCAATTGGGAAGGACCATACAAAATAAACAGTGTGTTGCCTAATGGAGCGTATCACTTGGAAGATTTAGATGGCACCAAGCACATGAGATTCATTAACGGTAAATATTTGAAAAAATATGTTCCTTCTTTATGGGAATGTGAACAGATAAGAGCATAATCAAAATATGTTGAACGATTAAAGGATAACAAAGTCAGAGCGAAATACGTTCAAATGAAGTCCTTTATTATCAAACGTTCATTACAAAAATGCAAAAATACAAATAATGGATGTTCTACAAAATAACAATTAAAAGTAAGTTAATATCCCGGTTGATCGCTGAGTAAACCTCACATCGCCTTCCTAAATGTATCGCTGCAATGGTGGGATCGCCGAGTAAGAGGGTGGATTGGCCTCACCACCTTCCTAAATGCATCGTTGCAGTGGCGAGCAAAGAGGCTGAGAAGCACTCTCAGCAAGCAAGCTGAGAAGCACTCTCAGCAAGCAAAGTGGCCCGCAAGCGTCCCAAAAATTGCTTTCTATCATCGACTCCTTGTAAAGGACAAAGAGACGATGGGAAGAACTTTGATGGTAAAAACTTCGCTGCAGGCCAGAAAATATTTCCTATACCTCCCACACCAAAGGTGACATCAAGGTAAATAATAAAATGGGCGGACTAAACAGTCCATTTTAGATCGGATTGATTGTCAAAATGTCAAGCAATGGCAGCAAATTAGTTTCGAAGAAGAAAATGAAGATGAAGATGGAAGATGGAAAATGCGAAGCATTTATAGGGGGTGGAGATGAAGAGACAGAATATGAACAGCCACATTTCTGCCTAGTAAATGGAATTAAATAGTCCAAAATCTTGGGAAAAGTGGTGAAAATATCAAAAGAAAATGAACAAGATTTTTAGCACAAAGCAGTTAAATGCTTGAAGAATTGACGATTAAAAAACAAACGTCAAATAAATGCACAAGAAGTTAAAATATATATTTATTAATGATGGACAAAAGTTACAAAAGAAAAAGGCATCACATGTCTTAATTACAGTCCACCCCACACTGAACGAATTCGTTCCCTAAATTTTTCCCAGTCCTCGTTCTGCCAAGAGGAAGTGATGTTCAATTCAGCCACGACATCATCATCAACTTCCAACTTCTTGTACTGCTCAACCAATGACTTAGTTCGCTCAATCCCCTAGGAGGCGTTGCGCTTTTTAGCAGCCATCCTCGCCTTGCAATCGTCCACTTTGGCTTGAAGTTCCTTCATCTGAGCAGCCAAGCTAACCATCAAGGAATTTTCAATCATGACTTCAGAAGAGATCTCTTTCAACTCATCCTCAGCCTTGTTGATCTCCAGACGCAGAGACTCTTTTTCAGAAATGGGGCGAAGATATTGAGCACTTTTGGCCTTTAGCTCAGCATTCTTGGCCAACAAGGAAAGGACCTCGGAGTGGATAACTTTCAACGTCGCTTTAAAATCGGCAGAAAGATTGAGCGACGGAAGTGTCAGTGCTTGCTCCAACTTCGCATTCAAATGTTCAAGCTTATCCTTGTGTATGGTAGCACTAGCCCTACCAATGTCCATATCCATGAAAGACACATACTCCAATATCGACTGCTTGAGGAACTTCAAATCTTTCTCTGAAGAAGCAGTAGGACGATCAGATGGAGCAGGACGAGATGTCTTGACCTGCCCCCAGGAAGCGAACAAGTTTTGGATAGAACGCACAATCTTGTCAGCATCCTGTAAAGAAAATCGCCAATATTAAAGATTCTCACTACAACGAACAAGATAAGAATAGAAGTGGAGCAAAGATTACCTCATCAACAATCGTGGAAGATGGCATGCCCTCAGCCAAACTTGCCACCAACGACTCCTCCATTCGCGAGGACTTCGCCTTGTCTGAGCGAGAAGATGTTGCCACAACGGGCGGACTCATAGGAGTATCTGCAAAACTCAAGAGCAACAAATTAGAAACCAACAGCACAAGCAAAGGTAAGACATCAAAAGACTGAATTACCTTCTGCTTCAATGTTTGGGGGTTGACGCCCTGGTAAGAAGGTGGCTCATCCATGGGTTGTGATGAGGACTCTGGGGCTGAAGATGTCTCTTTAAGCGTAGCCCCCTCATCAACCGGTTTGGATGATGTAGCCTCAGCAGAGGATGATGGAGCAGGAGCTGTCGATGCCAAAGCCTTTGAAGGAGAGGCTGAACTTTTTTGAGAAGTCCAAAAAATCATCAGCACACAGAATAGTTTCAAGTATGAAAAAGTATGCTTTTGAGTAAACCAATTTAATTACCTTTCTCCTGACGATAAGAGGGGCATCATCATCATCATCATCAACATCATCCTCCAGAATGGGAAATGTTGAGGCTGGCCGTTTGCGGCTTGGGGCACTCTTGGCTGTAGTAAGCTTGGTAGGGAGAGAAGAAGATGGACGAGCAGACTGTTTAGTGCGACGAGAAGGAGAAGGACTCCGAACAGACAAAGGAGTGACCAAAACAGGAGGAGGAGTAGAAATGCTCGGCTGGTCTAATGAATGAAAGGCACGATTGGCGTCAGTTGCAAATAACCTGCGCTTCACCGACGGTCAGAGTTGTTCAAAAAGAGGGTGAATGGCGTGGCTAGAATTGAAAGGAGCTAATGAAAAATGGCTGGTTAAAAGAAGATTGCGAGCATTTATAGCCTCTGCCTCCGCCTTATTGATAGTATGAAAACGGTCAATTAGGTTCCTTGAATAGCAAGGAGGAACAGGCCAAGTTTGACCGAAACCAAGTTGGCAAGCAAAAAATTGGGGAGCATAAATTTCTACCCCTGCCTTGGCATTGGTCCCAGTCAAGATATCATGAAATAGCTCCCTCCTGGTTAAAAACTGGATCCAAATGAGCAGGGAGGTGCTCGCGCTGTCTATAGTGGAGGGGGGATGTACATAGTTTGGAGTCAAAAAAGGAGGAAAAGAAAAAAAGGAAGAGATTGAATCCAAAGAATAAAAGAATGAAAAAAAATGTCCCTTCTGGACATATTTACAGGAGCCAAGGGCTCCATGGCTAACCCATAACAACTAGCAAAGGAGCGAGAAATCGATGGAGCACCAAGCAATGGAAAATAGGATCTCAACCACAGTTGAGTGAACCAAAGAGGTCCACTGTCAGTGGGAGATGCACCATCCTTCAATTGAGTTTGAAGAGAGGCCATGCCTCTATAGAGGGTAGCCAAAAACAAAGAGCATAAATTCAAAGGCCTGCCACGTGCCAATTCGTGCGCTATAGGTAAGTAACTCAGGGAGGGCTTTATACTTGGCACACACAAAACATATTTACAAAGCCAAACTAGAAGGAAGGCCACTTGCTCAGTATGAGAAGGATCAGCGCTCGAATGATTGTGAAGGGTTTATAGGCTTGAATAAAAATCGGTGTAGTTTTTACCAAACTTTGGGGCGCCACCAGAAACCAAGATACCAGGAAAAATGGTATCGCCCAAAGGTAGTAGATTCACTAGGGCCCCAACATCCCTTAAAGTAATAGACATGGGGCCGAGAGGGAAAATAAAGGTATTATACTCGGAAGACCAAAAGCTCAAAGCAATCGAAAAAAGTGCAGAATCAAAAGTAGGGGGCGAATAGAGATTTCTAGCAAATCAGAAATCCTAGCATTATCAAAAAGTGCTTTAGTGGGACCATGGCCAACAAGACGAGCATGCCACCTACGGAAAGTTACATCAGATTTAGGCTAAGTGCGAATACCTCTTTCGCGAAGTGGCCCCAGCGGTAGAGAGTTCAAAAATGGAAGGCCTTGAGTACAAGGAAACAGCTGACCCACCACCGCTTGTTCAACTGCCTCTGCATTGTTGAAGAAAGGACCTAGGTAGAACTCATTACGTTCAACATCGGCGGGCGCGAGAAAACTCGGAGTTATGTATGGACGACTCAGAAGTTTCTGAAAGTCATCAAAACTAATGGAGTCGCCAGCTTGAGATTGTGAAGTAGCCATTTGAGATGGAACGATGTTTTTTCAAGGTTACGTAGCAAGGAAGCAAAAGATGAACAATAAAATCGCGAAGGAGACGTGAAAAATTGAGGTGTGATTTAATAGTGCGGTGAAATGGCGTGTTTGGGGGTTATAAGGGTTTGCAAAACGACGCACCTTTTCAAAGTTATGAAAGGAAATAATGATTGAAATTCTTGGAACTCTCGAAAGTTGCTGGAAACACAAAGTGAATATGGCAAAATTTAATAATTATTATTAATTCTGTCATATTGGGGGGTAATTGTTGACACATAAAAATTCAGCCCAAATCGAATAGCCCAAGGAATGAAGTCCAATTGGAGAATCCCCAAATCGGATAGCCTAAAGAACGAAGCCCAATCAAACAACTCAAAATGAAGGCCCAAATAGGGAGGCCCAAGAACGTGGTAATGCCATCTCCCAAGATTGCAAGTTGCCCAGAATCTGAGCGAATGGAGTGCCATACAGTCGCCCAGAGCTATTACTATATTCTCGCCAGAACTTTCAAGTCTCCCAAAGTCTTGTGGTTATCAAGAAGTGCAGTTATCAAAGCAGTTATCAGAACAGCTCCATCACGTTCCACGATTCAAGAAATTCAATCGAAAACGGTTAAACGACGAAGAGTAATGGCAGCAGTTAAATAAGATAGTTTTCAGGACAAGTTGGCCATTACGAGGAAAGTGGGCAGTTATAGGACGATCAAGCAGTTTTTAGGCAGTTGATCACAAAGAGATCGTCCATGAAGTATAAAAGGGAGAAAAAAACATAGAGCAAGGGACCGAATAAAAAACTCTCGAGCAGAGAACATGTAATTTTAATTTCCTTAGCTTTAGATTTAAACACTTTTCTTTCAGTAACTCGTGTGCTTGCGCCCCTTGAAGGCACATTGTTTTTAATTTCCAATTGTAAAGTCATCGCCAATAAAAGAACACCCCTTTTTGAAACTTTGTCTCAAGAGGTTTGTCCCTTACACAATCGTCTGATCCCTTTTAATTGTTACCGACTAACCCGCGCGAAACAGTATCTTTTAAGTTATATGTAGTGTTAAGCTTTGAATTTTGTTTAATGATCATCTTATATATATTAAGAGTTTTTTATTATTTATGTGGTTAAATGACGTCGTGATATTGATTTATCAAATAATATGATGAATAGAATCTATGATAATTGAGAAAGACGGAACGTTAAGGAGAAAGGAGCTTCACAAATTTGGTCGTACCCATTTGAAATATAATATTATAACAAATATTTAAAAAGAAAAAATATCCTTAGGAATTGGGAAAAAAAAAAAAAGGGAAAAGATGTAGGTTAAAATTTATTCTAATAAATTGTCCTTGTCAAATTCTGTATATGTAGGATTTTCTTTTGAAAAGAAATGGTGATAATTTAATAGAAGAAATTAGGTATGAATATAATCTCTGAAAATCGAGGAAGGCTGGTTCTCTACAGGGAGAGAACCTTTGGGAACTTGCTCTTGCCCACTCCGAAGTCCCATTACATCTTAGCTTCAATTTCTCCTCTTTAGAACGATGTGCTTGCCCTCGAAGGTGCATATCTCTTATACTTTTATTTATTGAAAATATTAGGACTGTTGGCCGACTAGCCGTGCTTGGTCTTGATAGTACTAATCAGATTTTTCAAAATATGATACTTTGAAAAGGAGAAACTTGAATTAGAATATGCATGCTACAATTCAAACTAGTTAAATAGCTTGACAAATATCATTTCTACCTTGCCATAGGAGAAATTAGGTATGAATATAATCTCTGAAAATCGAGGAAGGCTGGTTCTCTACAGGGAGAGAACCTTTGGGAACTTGCTCTTGCCCACTCCGAAGTCCCATTAGATCTTAGCTTCAATTTCTCCTCTTTAGAATGATGTGCTTGCCCTCGAAGGTGCATATCTCTTATACTTTTATTTATTGAAAATATTAGGACTGTTGGCCGACTAGCCGTGCTTGGTCTTGATAGTACTAATCAGATTTTTCAAAATATGATACTTTGAAAAGGAGAAACTTGAATTAGAATATGCATGCTACAATTCAAACTAGTTAAATAGCTTGACAAATACCATTTCTACCTTGCCATAGACCTAATTATCGAAGTTCCAATGCAAATATTTTCCTGATTTTGCTATTCGTCCACAGTCACATGAGCCCTGGACGAATAGAGGGCGCATGTAGAGTGGCCCTGTGACTCTAGCAAAACCCATATTTTCCCGTTGCATCAGAATTGAGGGCCAATTTGATCTTGTGACCAAGTAATGGGCAGCAATATTTAAAAGGTAGATAACAAGGAAATTATTATTACTCTCCACCCAAGTTTATTTTATTCATTTACGGCCCCACTTTTGCTATTCAAGAAATTGATTTTCTTCAAATAATCGGGGTCAAGCACACACTTAGTCATGTTTTGAGGTTACATTATTGTTGAATTTTAAGATCAGTTATGCTATAGGTATAGAAAAAAATTTAATAGAATTTTTAGAGAAAAAACATTTGCAATTTCCATGAATAATCAGATAGCACTTTTTCTTTTCTTTTTGTTTTTTTCCTTTGAATTGTAATATATACCGTTGCTTTTGTCCTTTCCCTCTCCTTTATAGTTACAAGTCTTGGTTCGTGTTCAAATTGATTCTACATAACTAAGTCAATTTTATATCTCTATGTGAATTTGGATAAACCTCAATTAAAAGCTTTAAAACTCAAAGAATTCACGTAACGACAACACAACTAAACCTTAGGTGTTGTCTGGGAGGAATTCTTGTCGAATTATAAGCAAAAATTCATCTGTTGGCTACAATAAATGGGGCCCAAACAATGGTAGCAAACTTTGACTTCACCAATCAGTTAGATAGTAATTTAGGTGAAAATACCATCTTGTCCCTACATTGTTATTCTTTTTATCTGACACAAGGATAATTTTGACAATTCAAATGATTTCTGAAAGGCGGCTGCTGCAGCTGCCCCTTTTCTGGCCACTTTTCTTGCAGATGTGGGGCCCATAATGGCCAAAAATTTTCTAAAAATCTATCTAGAATCGTAACCAGATAGGCCCTCAATGTATTTTAGAGTTAATAAAAACCACATTTTAGAGTCCTATTTTCAAAATAAATTTTAATTCTAATTAGCATAGAAAAAAATATTACTTTATCTCAAAATATTAAACTCATGTCCATATATTTGTTTTGCCGTTTACAAATATACAAGTAATTTTAACCCATTATAATAATGTTTCCATATTTTACATTCAGAAGGAATCTATAATTACCAAAGAACTGTAATCTTAAATCCTAGTTCCACACGAATTCAGATTTCCAAAACCTGTATATAATCAATTCATTGTTTTCCCAGAAGATAAATTTTCTCTCTCACTATATCCGCACGCAATATTCATTGATTTTCCCATAAATAATCTCTCTCCCTCTACTGGATTTTAAGCCTTTTACTGAATCTTGAATATGGACTCCTACTATTGGTGGGCATCCGTACGTGAACTGGATTTTCCAGAACCAGAGGTTGGTAATGACACTTCATCAACAACAAATACTGAAGTGGGATTCAATTTTCAAATCATTAAACACTTGGTAAATCATCAAGGCAATCTTTATGTGGAAGCTCAAGGACTAGAGCTATTGTTGATAAAAACAAAACTCATTCGTGTCGATTTTGCGGCTGCTGATGATGAGTTAAAACAACTTCTGCTGTCAGAACTCGAAATTTATAGCATAAGAAATCAGAACTTTAAAGAACAAATCGCCGATGAGTTAATTTACTATGCACGAACCAGAGATACCACGGTCCGGGAGATGATCTTGGAGGTTCATTTAAAAAAGTTATATTGTAATGATGGAGATGGAAGTTCTTTACAGTTGATGGAATTTGATCCAGTAAGTATGGATACAATTTTATGGCCGTCAGAGAAGATAGTCCCGTACAAGAATGAGAATGACGAGGTCGAGATTTGTACAGTTTGTTTAGAAGAGATTCCGGCAGAGTCGTTGGTCTCAACTCTGACGTGTTCTCATGTTTTCCACAGCAATTGCATTTTCGAATGGCTAAACACAAGCGAAAATTGTCCTATTTGCCGTTTTGAGTTGATTGTGTACCCAATAAGGTTGTCAGTTTTGGGTCTGGTAAATAATGTTTAGTTGGTATCTTTCATGTGAGAGAATGACATAAATTTTGTGTTTTACTACCTGGTGATTGGTGATGTTATATAAGAGTAGCTTAGGATGATTTGTTTTTTTTTTTTTTCTTTCTCTAAATATTGAACTCCAACCTTGAAGGCCCTCATCGTCTAGCTCCTAGAGTATCGTGAGAAAAGTAAATCGCGGAATGTGCCCCATCAGATCAGAGAACAAGAGTTTGCCTGTACACTGGTGTTCACCAGGAATCGAACCCTTACACTGCGGCTGTCAGTAAGGCTGAGACTACCTCACTCCTGTCCTTTGTACCACTAAGTTATGTTCCAGGGGGCGCCTTTTCTTTTCTTTTTTTTTCCCCCCTTCATAAGGTGTTCTTGATGCGCAATTTTCTCAATGTCAGCAAGATGAATTGCTTTGGGATTATCTTATATTTCCCTTTTATTCTGTTAATAAAGAAGTAATTTTCTTTTTACATCATTAACATCAAATTGTGTTTCTCTTGCGATCACACCCATGCATAATTTTTGTTATTGATTTTATACATGTTTTCTTGTTTTTTTTTTTTTTTTAAATTAAATTTGTCCGATAAGTGAGTAAAGTTCCTTATGGGTTACATTAGATATTAATTGGATTCCAAAAAAATTTCAAGTTTTTAATAAACTTTGAATATATTAATTAAATAACTGAAATAGGGTAACTGTTTTCAGTTTGAAAAAGGAAAAGGGAGAGCCAAATCGGAAGAATTAAAGAATAACGGAAGATGTCATTACTAGGAAACAAATGGAAATCAGTGAAATCTTCAACTAAGGAAACAAAATAATCATAACAAAGGAGGGATGTTGGAGTTGTCATAGATTGTAGTATTGTACAAATTATTAATTTCCTCTATATAAGTATTCGGGTAAAATAGTAGGCATACGACATCATCAATTTCATTGTAAGGTGGATTTATTGAGACCAGATTATAATTTCCAGGAGAACCTTTTTTTATTTATCATTGAGCGAAATAACCATTACAAAAGTTTATTACTAAGAGTTCTAATTTCTTGACTAAAACTTTTATGATTAAGTAAATAATTGATAAGATTGATTTTGAGATTAAAATGAGAATGAGTACTAAGACTCACCATTTTACTTTAATTCTCCGACTTGATTTATAATACAGAGCCACGACAATTAATTGACGTGTATTCTGCTCGAAACTCTTTCTCGAGCAAATTCAATTCTACTTAACAAATTCAATTCTATCTTATGTGAATTTTAAACTGATCAAATTTTAACCTTACTTTATAATTATTACATTTAATAAGTTACAGATTTTAGTATTTTTTCTTTTAAATTGTTTAAATTATATTTAAATTGATTGGCCATTCATGTATAAAATAACTATATTAAATAAAAAATAGAGAGAAGTCAATAAATGTATCTTGAAAAAGCAAAATGAAGAGCAAAACTGGATAGTATTGTTGGAATGTATAAAACACTTCTATCTAAATTAAAGATGTTTTCTATTATGTATAAGATGTTCTTTATAAATAGAGACTGGTCGTTTGATTACTCGCAAGTGAACGAGATCATAAACAAGTAATAAAGTGGTGTATAGAGTGTCGAACCCACGAGAACTATGTGTTTGATCAAGTTTAAGCTCACACTACTCTTAATCGAATAGTAAAATCGAGTGGTAACTAAAAACTATTAAATCTATCAACTAACTTAAAAGCAATGTAAAGAAAACTTATCAAATTCGCAAGAAATATTGTTAAGATGTAGAATCCCCTTATTAATCCATTTTTAGTTCGACAATTTAAATTGACAATTTGAAATCATGTTTATTGGTCAATGTTCCTATTTTCACTATAGCAAAAAAAGGTTTTAGTAACGGCCAAAAAACATTGCAAAAGACCTTTTGCAACATTTTGACGCGTGTTGCGAAAATTGATGTTGCCCTTGAGGGAAGAGTTTTTGCAACGTTTCTTCAACATTGCAAAAGCCTCTCTTTTGCAATGTTGAACAAATGTTGTCGTAGGTCCTTTTTTTTGTAGAGTGATTCACGTATATTAACCACAAAACATAATAGAAAATAACTATCTCAAATAACTCCAATAATAATTCTTAACTGAGCTTGAAAATGTAACAATATCTGTACAAAATCCAGATCCAAAATTCTAAAAGCAAAGAAAAATATAGGCATGTTTTTCTTTCTTACATAAGTAAAAAAGGTCAATAAATAACAAGAGTTAAAGAATCACCCTAACTTCCAATAAATACGAGCAATATAATTTCAATCACTTCAGGCTTGTTAATAGTTTTTCTGTATCAATCCCTGCATCTGTCTGCAGATTTTCCTTCTCAATCCAGCATCTTGATTTCTCATGTGATGAACACCTCAAGGTAGTGTAAGACAAAAATGCAGAGATAACATGTGACTAATATCGTGCAGAGATTACACTTGACTAGTGCTAAGAAGACCTCCATTCAGCCAATGCTTCCCCAGGTTGGCACTACCGCTGCTGCACAGTAGAAACTCCTTCTAGTGACTTTGACCTCCCTACTTCAGACAGTAGCAATCTCAGCCATTTCCTCCCCTTCTCAACTCTTACCACACTTCCCCTACTTCACCCTGTTTCAACTCTCCTTCTAGTTAACACCATGTATAACAACAAATGTGGAAAAACCAATCTAGAAAAAGCGAAGTTATAGAATGTTGAGCAAATTTATATATGTCATATTACTGAAATTTAAATTCTATATTTACAAAATCTGGTTAAAAAAGTGTAACAAGAAGAAAGCCAATAAATGGAATCTCTAACACAAAATATACCGATAACAATCAGATTTTCAGCCTCAACCACAACACAACAATCATCCATCCCATGTCCGATAATTTAGCCGCCTCCAAATTTAAGTGTATTACTCAACCTATTTCACAGACATGAAGTGAGAAGAGAGATGAGCGAAGTATTATTCAACAATGACTTCCATTTACAGCATGAACTTCTAAAGAGATGCATTCTTCCATCAAAAAGAGGATAGAGATAATGTTCCCAGAAAAAAAAGTTACAATAGAATACTCATCCCAACTTGAGCAGATTGATGAAACACTAAAAACACTAAAATACTCATTAATCAACCGTCCCAATATGCCTGCTGCAACTCTAAGAATGAAACACTTTACTCAAACTCCCACCACATAATAGAATGACACCACTTATCCAATATCAACTAAGAAGGGTCAGTTAATCTTGCAATGCTATCCTTATCATATAATACTTAAATAACCTAACTTAATTGATATTAATCTTTTCGTCTGATTGGTCTGCAGTAGTAATTGATCAACTTAAAGAAAGAAAAAGAGTGCATCCCAAAATTGATCAATAATCCCTTCAAAAATCAGTCCAAACTATGATCGGTGTTATAAAATTGGATTATTTTCATTTACTATTGTTGCCACTGGGTTGTTCTTGAACAACAGCTTTTGAAGCCATTTCTAAGTCTTCTTCTTTTTCTTCTTGACCGTTATTCTGACTGCCAAAAACCCCTCCAAGACTTGCCCAAAACGATGAAAGAAATACTAGAGACGACTATTGCGCGCCTGTTCTTCTGGGTCTTCGGTCGCCACAATTCAAATCTAAATCATTCTTTCTCTAAATTTCTCTCTTCCTCTGAAATTATTTCTTTCTTTTTCTAAAAATTCTTCTGGGTCTTCAGTCGCCACATAACCTATGAAGATACAAGACCGCGAGATTAT
Organism: Olea europaea var. sylvestris; assembly: GCF_002742605.1. Lineage (NCBI taxonomy): Eukaryota > Viridiplantae > Streptophyta > Magnoliopsida > Lamiales > Oleaceae > Olea > Olea europaea. The sequence continues at coordinate 450,627 of NC_036241.1, read as the reverse complement.
CCAATTGAAACTGTGCAGACAAAATAAAGAATACTCAAAGTACGTTTGGAAAGAACCAGTCAACCAAATGAAAATCAATGGAAGAAGCATGAAATTAAGAGAGGACTTACCGATGACCCTTGACCATGGAAAATCGGCTACCGACGTTGGGCAATATTGGCGATTTGGTGAGAAAATGAGAGAGGCCGCGCCGTGGGACTGTGGGTGTGAGAGAGACATAGAAGATAGGTTCGGGATGTTGAGTCTCGTAAGTGAATTTCTCTTGAATTGAACTTTAGAGTTTTTTTCTTTAAACTAAGCGGGTCGGATTGGGTCGAGTCGGGCGATTTTAATGTTTTCGCAACATTTATTGAACGTTGCAAAAAGTTCAGAAGATTTTACTTTTTGCGACTTTTCGCAACGTTCAATAAAGATTGTGAAAGGTGCACTTTTTGCAACGGCCAACGAACGTAGCAAAAAGTGAGTTTTAGCAACGTTCATTAAATGTTGCTATAAAATTAACATTTCGCACCATTTAACAAATGTTGCAAAAACTGAAACTTTTCACAATATTTAATAAATGTTGCGAAAGTCGACATTAGCAACATCTATTTACAAAATGTTGCCAAAGCTCAATTTTGTTAATTAATAGCAACATTCGCTTATTAAAATGTTGCGGTAAGCCCCTTTAGCAATACTTAACTACCAAGTGTTGCCTTTTATGTGTCGCAAATGATGATTTTTGTTGTAGTGTTTAATTGAAAACATCTCTCGATAGTTATCAAATATATTCCCCTCATGTGACCTTCTTATCTTTCGATGAAAGATGCGAACATGATAAATGTATTAAACGAGCTAAAAATCATATGAAGTATAGAGGTATATCTCTATCATTTATCGAGCCTCACAATATTTATTACTACGTGCTAATGATTTTATTATCTCTCTTGATGACAATAAAATACACAAACAATTCAATTATTGACCAAATAATTGAAAAGAAAATTAAATCATAATAAACATTCAAACAATTAAACAAATTAAAGTCAATTTAATTATTCAAACCAAAAAAGTCGTAATAATTATTCATCACATTCTAGCAAACTAAAAATTTAGCCAATCATATTGTCGAAATTAAGCACAAAAAAGATAAAAAAAACATCACCAAAAATTGACGAAACGTGACTAATTACAACCCAATTGTTGATAAATTATTGAACAAAGATTGAAAATTAATTCCACTTTCCAAAGCTGCCACCACTTTTGTGAATGTCTTCTTCTTCTTTTTTTGGGTTTGCGTGTTTATACATAATCAATTCAAGTACTGGCGACTTTTTGCATGCATCAAACAACAGACAACCCTTTCTTTTTATCAAAATTGCTATTTGTACGTCACTTTTTTCACATCAATTTTCACACTCTTTTCATAAAGATGGGGTCCACGATTATTTTAATCGTGGACCCCACTCACTTACATGTGTGTGTTGTGAAAAAAAGGGTACGTATAGAATGGTTGTTTCTTTTTATAGCAGATTCAGCAGCCTTGTTTAGCACATTCAGCCGTGTTTTCTCATCAATTGTCGCCGAACAGTGATGCCATCTATTTGTAATTTTCACCAACAGCCAACCCTTTTTTTCCACTTTGCATGTTCTGCCGTCCTCTTCTACCTGTGAGATATATCAATGTATAATGTGGCCGCCTCCTTTTAATTCCTTCAGCTTGAGTAGATATATTAAAGGAAAAATTCAAAATTCAGTTATATTATTTACACCAATTCAAAAATCATGTAGATAGTTTGAAAATTCAAAATTCAAGTATATATTTAATTAATTAAAAAATTTATTAAATAAATATAATAAAGTCACAATTATACGATTAATGGTCACAAATTCATAATTATAAGTCACAAATTTATTTACTGGTCACATATTATCAAATTAATTAGACACAGATTATTTCATGGTCACAAATCATAAATTTTGTAAGTCACGAATTTTTTCAAAGTCATGGATCATTCAAATTACAGTCACAGTTTATCTATGGATCACAAATTTTTAAATTTATTGGTCACGGATTATTTTTTTAGCCACATATTATCGAATTTTAAGGTCATAGATTAATAATTAGTCCAAATAATTTATCACATGCACCAAACATCCCCACCATCGGTCCCAATCCATCATCAATCTCACACAACCACTGCTTGCACCACACCATCGCAACCTCACCACCACTGCAGCCCAAAATTGGCACCACAATAACCACGGCAACCTCATCGCCAAAGCCAGCACCACTACCACTAGCAAAACACAAAATCAAAACTACTCTACAACCACCACAAAATCAAATTTTTGGCAACGCACAACTCATCACACCCACAGCGCATACCTCCACCAAAATCACATCCAACCACACAGGCAATGCATACCACCACGATGCATCCAACCACTGCACATTAGCAGCGCCACCATGCCGCCAACACCATAGCACCTACAGTGCACACATCCACCATCACCACATCCAACCAACTACCATCTAACAACACAACCTTAGCACCACCACCATAGATCACAGCACACCATCACTGCACACTACGACCGCACCCAATAGCAGCACACAACTTGATTCACTTTCATCAATTGACCTTAGCAAACACGAACACTGCCTACTAAATTCCACCATTTCTTTCGATCACCACCACCATGACTATCACACATCACTACTGCCACCACCACAACCGCCTGCTCAAACACCATCCACCACCTCCACTTGCAACTCTAATAACCACCGCATAACCACAACCACTGCCTGCTAAAGTCCACAATTTCTTCCAATGCTACAGCACCCATAGAAACCATCCAACCTCAATCAAACCACAGCGCAAAAAATCCTTAAAACCACCGTACCAGCACACCAACTAGAAAAACAGATGCAAAAAATGAGGGGAGAGAGAGACGACGAGCTTCGTGATGGGCCATCCCCACACCAACTCTAATCAACCGCACGTCACTGCTTACGATGGTAAGGTGCTGGGGCATCACGCACGATGGTCGGTGGTCGATTCTTTGCCCGTCACTGACACACACGAGCTTCGTGAAGAGTCACCGGAGCTTCTCTCAGATCGACACATGTCGCGGCATTGGCGCTTGTTGTGGCATCGAGTTCGTCTTGCACCGACGCTAGTCATGACATTAGAATTTGTCCCGGTCAGATTTAGCAAAGCCAATCCCGATAGAGAGAAGGTAGAGAGAAAGGGGATAGAGTAGAGAGAGAATGGAGTGAATTAGGGTTTGGAATTGAATTAATTGATTAATAAAATATTCAATTAATACCTGATTTTTTATTAAATAAATTTCACACCTGTACTTTAAATTTGAAACTTCAAATACCTTGTTTTAATTGTAGTGTGAATATAGCCCCTGTTTGACCTCCATTTTCTAAAAATGTAAATGGATGGAATAGTATTTTTTTTAAAAATGAGTAGTTGAAAAAGAAAAAAAAATTTCGATTTACATGTAACATTATTTTATAGAAGATTGTGTGGTTGAAAATATGAGAGAGAAAAATAAAATGCTATGTAATGAAATTAATGGGAGCCAAACGAGGGCATAATGTGGTGTAATAAGTAAATTTTGTGGTGGTAATTTACTGTTGATTAAACTTACTCAACATTAAGTACCAAAGTCTATGATTGGACTTTGGGTTAGATTTCCTTGATTAAAATAATATTTTTTTGTTTATTTTAATAATTTTAAAATTTATTTATTTGCTGGTCACACTAGACAGTAATATTACTATTGGGCCGTTATTGACAACCCGAGACAATTAAGACTTTTGTAGTTATATAACTACATATATGCTATTTGGAAATATATATCGAAAAATGAAATATCATTTTTATATGCTGTGATTCTTCATACTTGATAATTTTTTAATTTTTTTTTTAGGGTTCTATTGAGAGTTCTAAAATCATTTGTGATAAGCTATGACAAGTGATTTCACTTTAAAATATCATGCTGCTACGAGACTCGATCAGTCAATAAATTTTACTTATTGCATTTTACTAATCTGCAAATTATCTCAACTAATTATTTTCCAACAAAATCTTCGATAAAAAACCTGAAATATAACTATTGGAAGGAATTTTTTTGTAGTCATTCTGTGTAACCAAAGACACAACTGTTAAATCATCTTCAAGTTCAAATAATCAACTACTAAACAAGGGAAAAATATGAATTTATTTTTTTATTTTTTAATATCAAGAACATACCTGAGCATCAATTATATGGCAAATAAGAGAACCACCATCAATTGAAGCACATTTTGTTCTTTGGCGCTCTAGAAACATATAGAATTTCGTCAACTAGTTTTATAGAAAGTGAAACGATCTTATAATATCCTATTTCTAGTTCCAATATCAATATTTGACAATTTCAACGGTGATGACGGCCTCTTCCTTCTTCGGCTCCTTCAACGACGGCGAGAGCCCGACGAATTTGTAGAGATAAATTCAATGTGTCTCTTCTCTTCTTCTCAAGTCTCTAACCCTAGCAAAAAGAATCTTTTTTTAGGGGTTGTGGGCTTAAATGTTCTATAAAGGACTTCAAGGCCAAGGCCAATAGGTGATATAGTTCAGGCATGTTCCAACCCAAATACAGTGCAATGTAAAAGAGAAAATATGTCACACACTTATTTTTTAATAAATATTTGAAATATACTAACAATTATTGTTTTTGTCTTTTTGGGCACCATCATATTTTGAATTGCTTATTCAATTTTGAGAAATAACATTAATGGAGAGCATGAAATAGGTTGAATTCAAAACTGACTAGTTAGAGAATGTGGTTTATGGTCTATTTTTCTAAGGAAATATAAGTAAACATATTTCATATGTTATCTAGTATTTTTTATTTTAATAATATAACATAGTAAATTATGATTTTTTTTAATTTTTATTTTGAAATAATGCAGATACGAAATTTTTTTAATGTAAAGGGGAAAATTTATGTTAAAGTCAAGTCCAAAAGTTCATTTTAATATAATGTTCAATTGTATTTCCAATGATTACTTATTCATTTAATTCACATTCAAGTAATGCAAATAACTCCAAAGAATAATGCTATTTGCAGTCGTCCTATACGGCTTACACGTAGCATGTGATTATTTGGTTTATTTAAAAACATAATGCGCAAATGATTGTTTTTACTGTCTTAAAGAAAATTTTGGAAATAAATCATAATTATGATCAATTTATTTTAATTTGGGAATAAGAATGCGATGAAAAACATTTGAAATATAAATGTATAGTATATAAAGGTTATGGACCTTTTCATATAGTCTAAATATTAAAAAAATTGGTGTGAACATATTTAGCCCCAACAAAAAATAATTAATAATAAGGTATGATAAAAAATGCATCTAATAGGCTGAATCTTAACACATTTAATTTAGGGAAAGTTTCATAAGTAATATGACATATTTCAAAATTAAGAAAACAAGTTTCAAACTTTAAAAATTATATTTTTATTAAAATTTAATTATGAATTAATTTATTAATTAAATATATTTAAGTCACATATCTATTCAATTTGGTCACAAATTAACAATTTAATTAATCACTTATTATTTGTTGGTCACAAATAAGAAATTTTATGTCACAAATTATTTTACGATCACAATTCAAAAATTTTGTAGGTCACAGTTTGTTCATCGATCGCAAATCAAAAAAAATTAATTAGTCACGGATTAATTTTTAGTCACAACTTATCAAATTATTGGTCACAACTTGTTTTCCTATCACAAATAAAAAATTTTATAGGTCACATATTATTTTTCGATTACGAATAAAATAATTCATAGGTCACAAATCACAAATATTATATTTCAAAACTTATTAGGCAGTCACAAATTATTAATTTTTTATGTCACAATTTATCTTTTTCATTGGTCACATATTGTTTATTGGTCACAGATTAACCAATTCACTGGTCACAATCAACCAAATAATCTATGACCACCAACACTTACGACCACCACTTTAACGCTATCTCCAACAGCACCACCATCACCTCCAAAATCACGACCACATTGGCCACAACTTTCAATCCACCAATAAAATCATCACAAACACCCACGTCCAAAACTGCCACCACATAAACACCATCTAAAATTGCCAACACATAAACACCACCCGACACCGCTACCTCACAAACACCATCACCATCACCATCACCACCACACAACACCACACAAAACACCATCAACACACCCAATTTCAAAGCCTATATTAGTAGTTGTGACCAACAAAACCGTCGCCCAAACCACCAACTAAAACAATGCCACCACCACAACCACCATCAAACCCTCAGATATGGCGTTCTAAACATCTATTTAATTAATTTTCGGCAAGGGTTCCGACAAGAATGGGGTTGACGCTGTTGTCAGATTTGGGGACGTAGATCGCGATCCGATGCGCGCACCTTATGCAGTGGTTCCTCTCTTTCAATTGTGAATGTCTCGCTAGAACACGTGCGGGGCTTATTCTTTGGGAAGCAAAAACGGCAACAATGGTTGATCGAGGAAGAAGAATTGCAGCGGCCAGATAAAGGCAAAAACGTAGCTTCTTGCTGCAGCGGCAGGAGAATGGCAAAATGAGGCGTCTTCACAGCAGTGGCAAGAGGGCTGCGTTGTCAACGGAGAAGAGAAATTGTGGGGTAGAGAGAGAGATGAGCAAGGGAGAGGGAAGCGATGGGTAGTGACGGCAGGATAGTGGGTGTAGGGTTTTTATTTTTTTGGTAATTAGTTTATTTAAATAATTAAAAAAAATCTGATTTATGAAATATAAAACTTCCTACTTGATTTAGGAATTTTGAATACTTAAACAATAGTTTTGTGTAATTTCCACTATTAATTAGGCAAGTTAGGTAGTTTTTGCCTTTATTTTTTTCATGAATTTTTCTATAATTAAAAATATTTAAAATTACTTAATGATTAAGTATAATTTTCATTTAGTAATTAAACACATAAATAGTTTAACAAAATTTACCAAAGAAATTTTTGCCCATAAATAAGTAACAAAATATAAAAATTATATACTAATAGAAAATTTTGCCAAGAACAAAATATAAAATTAAAATATAATTCATAAGTTCATATTATTATAAAAATAGATAAATATTTTAACTTATTTGTGAGTACCTTATGAAAAATTAAAAATAGGAAGAGCGAAGAATAATTTTTAAAACCAATGACTTCCCTTGGGTAGTGTCAACATTCTCGTCGGTGATCTTTGACGAATATGTATAGGTGAGACATCAATATTTAGTCATTCAATATATTTAACTGTTAATCTCTAAAATAAACTCATCCAAACGAATGAAGTGACTTATTTGATTCACTGTATGCTGATGTGATGTAATTTGTACATGTTAGTTGTCCAACTTGATACTTTTTGTGAAAATTTATTTATTGGTCAACGATATCTATTTTGTATTTTTGTTTCAAGACAAAATTAAAAAAAATGAAATACGAAGTTAAAATTTAACAATAAATCACGAATAAAAACAAGAAATAAGTAATTAACTAGTTGAAATTAACACAAAAACAACCAAATACACTAAAAGAACTAAATTAAGTCCCAAAATTAATATCGTCACAACGTCTATACAAAGGATTACGTATGGGAAATATTGAAACCGTACTTTCCAGTAAATGACGAAGAAAAATAAAGAACAATATGAATACACTATATTTGATGGCTTAAAATCCTACTTCTCGAGAGAGAAAAAAATGAAAAACTAAACAATAATCACAAATTACAATTTTCGAAACTAAACGCAAATGCTCGACTCAATAAAATTAAACATTACAATTAAATAATTTCATCAACTATGTAACTTTATCAGATGTAGATTTATCTTCATATACCAAGTACGGTACAAGAGAGAATCGACTAACTACGTTTTTTTCGCGATGAAACGAGAATAGCTATTAAAAATTAAAAACGGTTCGTGCCAAGAAAACTCAGAACCCGGTCCAGTTTTAAAACGGTTCTATTAGGGTTTCATCCCACTGGATTTCCTTTTACCATTCTCTCTCTTTATTTGCAGGTAAATCTCTCTCTCGCACTTGTTCGCACAGAGATTAGTTTTACTTTTGTCATTATTTATTTATTTATTATTTATTATTTATTATTTTTTTTGTGAATGTGATTTTTTAATTTGTTCGAAATTTCGATGATAGTTGGTTTTATGCTGTTTTAACATCCCAGTTTGCAAAATATGAGTAATTTCCATCTTAGATTTCTGGGTATTGTCTAAAATTCAATTGCTGTTAACTTACATAGTGGGCTCTTTGTTTAATCAAGAATGACGGCGTCTATTAACGAAATTGCTAGCATTTCCATTTGTGTTTCATGTTCTAATAAATTTTTTTCAAGAAATGGTTTTGAATTAGTTCATAATTTCCTTTTCATTTCCAGGTTAAGGCAGTTTTAGGGGGTATAGAATGAGATGTGTAGTTCTCTGAATTTTGTATCAAAGTGGTAGAAAGGATCTGCAGATCAGTGTTATCTGTAGTTTAATCTGCTATTTTTTGAAGCCTTTGCTGAAGTGACTTGGATTTAGCTTGTAAAACCTGAATTTAGCTGTTGCTGCGGGTCCACTATAGCACGTATACATAGAGATAGACATGAATCTGAGGCACTTCTTTTCAAGACAGACTATCAATAATATATCAAAACTCAATGGTAGAGTGTTTCCTCGATCCCTTGGTTACCATAGACATTGTGCAATCATTGCCTCCCGCACATCCCCTTCGATTTGTTCACCAGAAAGTTGTGGTGGATTTTATATAGTCTGCAGCCCTAAATCAAATTCACATTTTGGTAGACTTTTTCACACTGCCCAACTAAATCACTCATATATTGATTTAGAAACTGAGTCAGATGATAATGCGACCACAAATGAGTTCCTGTCCAGGTTCGTTTGGAGAATGAGGCAGAAGCTTTCTGAAGCATATACTGACTGTGATAAGAAAACCATTGATGGGATGCTTTTGATTATTGTTCGAAAGGTTGTGTCAGAAATGGAAAGAGGTAGTTTTGAGCAGATGGTTGAGGCTTCTTCATCCGCACCTTCTCAGGATTTCAGTGAGGATCTTTGGAGAACAGTGTGGGAGGTTAGCCATGTGGTTTTGGAAGATATGGAGAAAGAAAGGAAGAAGGAGAAAATGAAGGGTTTTCTTCAGTCTGAGGAAGTTAAGGACATGTGCAGGTTTGCCGGTGAAGTTGGTATACGTGGGGATATGTTGAGAGAGCTCAGATTTAAATGGGCAAGGGAGAAGATGGAGGAAAGTGAGTTTTATCAGAGTTTGGAAAAGCTTCGAAAAATGGAATCCCAAACTGAAGCCCAACAAGAGCCACTAAAAACAGAATTCATGGGTGAAGTACGGGGTATGAAGGACAATAATAATGAGGCTGAAGAGAAGCCTAATGTTGTCGAGCTTCCCAAACGACATGGGAAGATTAAGTACAAGATTTATGGACTTGATTTGTCTGATCCTACATGGGCTGAGGCTGCTGATAAAATTCATGAGAGTGGAGAAGCTATTTGGCCTCAGGAGCCAAAGCAAATATCAGGGAAGTGCGAACTTGTTGATGATAAAATCCTCTCATTACAAGAGGATGATGATCCTGCTCCACTTTTAGCTGAATGGAAGGAGCTTCTTCAGCCCAGCAGGATTGACTGGATTAATCTTCTTGACAGATTGAAAGAACAGAGATCTCGTGTATACTTTAAGGTACACCACTTCACCCAATTCCCATCTAAATTCTTGTCAAATATATATTTGCACCGTAGAAGAGATTTTCTTTTGATCTTTTATTCAGCAGTTTTCCCTATACTTGCATGATTATGTAATGTTAGTTTGGCGCAACATTGTCTGTATTCTGGTTTTCCCTGTTATTTAGCATAATTTTTTAATCTGGGTTTATAGTGTTAGTTTGATTCAAATATACTATGGCATCTGCCTCCTTATTAAATAGCCAAGATATACCTGTGTTTTTTTTCATTGGTTGTGTTGAGATAAATTGTTAACCACTGAATTGACATCAAGTAATGAACAGATGAAAAACATGGATATTTGTTTATTCTTTTTTAACCATCCATATCACATAGAATTGCAAATTCCTTTGAGACACTATCACAGTTAAAGGACTTAAAATTTTATGCATGAAGTGTTGTATGATGTAAGCTAGAGTGGTAAAACAGAGACATTCAATCTCGGGAAGATAAAGTACGTAGATTATTCTCTCAAACCTATATGTCACCCCATTCTCCGTAAGGATGTTTATGTCCACTTGCAATCTGAAAACTGCCACCGTTGCATATGTGCTCTATGGTATTGAAGATATTTCTGATTGCTGTTGAAATATTTCAGGATTCTAAGGATCAAAGCGTTGTGCCATTGCTGACATTTGAATGGCACTAGATGAGCTGCGTGAATTAAAGAACTCAACTCATTAGCTACATAATTCTTATTATAAACACATTAGGAGATTAGAAACATGATTAGAAGATTGTTAGTTAATTGATAACATCTGGGAAAATTTAATGAAGTAATTTCTGTTAGCTAATTTTTTATTTCTGTGAACCTTTTCCTCAGCAATGAACACCATAAAATTGCAAACACTTTCTTTTTCCACTCCGACATCAAGTATTTTGTGGTCTTGATGCATGCAGTTACTTGTCAGAGGATAACTTTTCTGTGTTTCGATCCTGGCATGACCATTGTTCAATGATTTGTTTTAGATTGCAGAATTTCTACTCAGTGAAGAGTCCTTCCAGACCAACATACGTGACTATTCTAAACTGATCGATGGATGTGCTCGAGAAAATTGCTTAGAAGATGCTGAAAGAATTCTCAAGAAGATGAATGAAAATGGTATTCTACCTGATATTCTAACATCAACTATTATGGTAAGCATGTACAGTAAATCGGGAAATCTTGATCGAGCAAAAGAAGCATTTGAAAACTTGAGGAGTCATGGATTCCAACCAGACATGAAGGTGTACATTTCTATGATCATGGCCTATGTAAATGCCGGGCAACCAAAGATGGGCGAGTCATTGATGAGAGAAATGGAAGCAAGGGACATGAAACCCACAAAGGAGATATTTATGGCCTTGCTTCAATCCTTTGCCCAGCGTGTTGATGTTAACGGAGCCCTACGAATTTCTTCCACCATGCAGTTTGCTGGTTTCCAACCAAGTTTGGAATCCTGTACGTTACTCGTCGAGACCTTTGGTCAAGATGGTGATCCTGATCAGGCTCGGCATAATTTTGATTACATGATGAAACTGGGGCACAAACCGGATGACAGATGCACTGCTAGCATGATTGCAGCTTATGGAAAGAAGAATTTTTTGGATAAAGCTTTAGATCTTCTACTCGAGCTCGAGAAGGACGGTTTCGAGCCTGGAATTGCTACTTATACAGTTCTGGTTGACTGGTTGGCCAAATTGCTGCTAGTCGATGAAGCAGAACAGATATTGGATAAGATTGCAATGCAAGGGGAGGCGGCTCCACTCCAGGTGCATATAAGCCTTTGTGACATGTATTCGAGGGCTGGGTCTGAGAGGAAGGCTCTTCAAGCTTTGGGAGTTCTGGAGTCGAAGAAGGATCAATTGAGGCCCAAAGAATTCGAGAGGGTTATAAATTCACTTTTAGCTGGTGGATTTTTACAAGATGCTCGAAGGATTCAAGGGTTGATGGAAGCTCAGGGGTTCCAAGCATCTGAGCCACTGAAGATCGCTTTGATGGCATCTCAGGCCGTTGGTCGTAAGAGACGAACGATCAGATAGTATAGTTTGCTTATCTTTGGCCTTTGGTCGTAAACCATATTCTTAAGCTCTAGATTTGTCCTCAACCTTCCTAATATATTTGGTCTACGGTGTTTCTTCTGATCGTAATCATGCTATTCATCCTACCATTCTGAGAAGTGAGAACCATCCCAAGAAGATCAGTTGTGTTAGTTTAAACTTTAAAGTAGGAAGTTACTGATTTGCTTTAAATTAAAGTGGAAATTACCCAAAACCATAGTCTAAGTATTCAAAATTTCCAAATCAGGTAAGAAGTTTTATATTTCATAAATCAGATTTTTTTATTAATTATTTAAATAAACTAATTATCAAAAAAATAAAAACCTTACCCCCACTACCCAGCTGTCACTACCCATCCCTTTCCTCTACTTTGCTCGTCTCTCTCTCTCTCTCTCTCTCTCTCCCCCTCAATTTCTCTTCTCTGGTGACAACGCAGCCCTCTCGCCATTGTTGTGAAGACGCCTCATTTTGTCATTCTTCGGCCGCTGCAGCAGGAAGCTGTGTTGTTCAGCCGTTGCAATTCTTCTTCCTTGATCAACCATTGTTGCCATTTTTGCTTCCCAAAGAGTAAACCCTTGGCGTGTTCCGACGAGACATTCACAATCGAAAGAAAGGAACCACTGCATGAGGTGCACACATCGGGATCGCGATCTCCCAAATCTGACAGCAGTGTTGACCCCATTCTTGCAAGCACCCTTGCCGCAAATTAATTAAATAGATGTTTAAAACGTCATATCTGAGGGTTTGTCGGTGGTTGTGGTGGTGGCGTTGATGTTGTTGGTAGTTTGGGTGACGGTTTTGTTGGTTACAGCCACTGGTATAGGTTCTGAAATTGGGTGTGTTGATGGTGTTTTGTGTGGTGGTGGTGGTGGTGTTTGTGAGGTGGCGATGTTGGGTGGTGTTTATGTGGTGGCGGTTTTGGGCGTGAGGGTTTGTGACGGTTTTATTGGTCGATTGAAAATTGTGGTCACTGTGGTCGTGGTTTTGGCGGTGATGGTGGTGGTGCTATTGGAGGCAACGTTGAAATGGTGGTCGTAAGTGTTGGTGGTGGTCACAGATTATTTGGTTGATTGTGATCAGTAAATTGGTTAATCTGTAACCAATGAAAAAGATAAATTATGACCAAGAGATAATATGTGACATAAAAAATTAATAATTTGTGACTGTCTAATAAGTTTTGAAATATAATATTTGTGATCTGTGACCTATGAATTTTTTTATTCATGATCGGAAAATAATATGTGACCTATAAAATTTTTGATTTGTGATCGGAAAATAATTTGTGACCAATAATTTGATAAGTTGAGACTAAAAATTAATCTGTAATTAATTAATATTTTGATTTGTGATCGATGAACAAATTATGACCTACAAAATTTTTGAATTGTGATCGTAAAATAATTTTAGACATAAAATTTCTTATTTGTGACAAAAAAATAATAAGTGATTAATTAAATTGTTAATTTGGGACTAAATTGTATAGATATGTGACATAAATATAATTAATTAATTAATTAAATCATAAATAAATTTTAATAAAAATCTGATTTTTGAAGTTTGAAATTTATTAAATTTGAAATATGTCATACTTAATCTCTTACTTATGAAATTTTCTCTAATTACTACTTGAGTTGGCTCAGCCCATCATCGTTATCTCCTTCAGGCTTCAGCGACTCTTCACAACCTAAATCTACCTCGAATACATACAATCATATCCTCTTTTTACGGTTGCTGATTTATCATTCAACCATTGAAGAGTGAAGATCTTTTGTTTGTCTTTAAGTTTCTTTAAACAATTCTGCTCATTTTGTTACTTATATAAAAAAGATCAAGATGGTAGAAGACAAACTTTCATTTTCGTTGCAAAGTATCAAGGGTGGAGGAATGTTAAATGGGGCAAGTCGTTCATTGACTTGCGTGACTCGGCTCATGCCGAAGGTGAACCGGTAGCACAAGTCAAAAAGATAAAATCATGATCATACAAGTTACCTTGTCTCGTTGTATAATCTGCATGGATAAATTTTGTAGTCATGTAGATTGCGTTAGGGTGCCATCAAATTAGGCACCCAAACTCCCAATTCAAATTAATTTTTTTTTTAAAATTTAATAAGCGGTCTATAAATAGGAGCGAGTGGTAAATCAATTTTCGTACATTTCATAATTTTTTACAACATCACTAATATACCACTCTAGTGACTTTTAATAGTAAAATTTGGTGACTACTATACAAAGTTCTTTTGTCTCCAAATATTTCTTCAATTCCAAATTTATTTTTATTATATATTTCAATCAATTGTAGTTTTTATTCTTATATTTTCTATAAAATTCATTATGGATTACATTAGATTCATAAACACCAACAAGAATGTTAACAATTCTTTGGTAGTTTCAATAATCCTGTCTATGGTTTTTTTCAAATCTGCTATATCCCAAATCGAAAATACTAATACCATCGAACCGAAAACCATTGAGTGTATCTCTACAAAGAAATATCTTGTTTATATTGGGTTTGTCAACAGTAGACATGTTAAGCTTCAACTTAGTAGAGACAAATAAAGACCTTTTGTGACAGTTCGTGTAGACAAGGCTCACAATCCAGAAACAAAGTGGAAAATGCTTGATAATATTTATAATCTATGCTGAGCAGTCATTATCCACACTAAAAAGCGTACACTTGACGAAAGCCCCTGTGTTTGCTGCGTTTTGCATAGTTTTCTGGGCAGTTGCTCAATTCATTACTATGTCGACTGCTTAAGCCAGTTGACGGAGGTGCCATCCATTTTGATCTTGAGGACAAGGTTGCTACATTTTTCATATTCGAGTTTGCTATCATCACCGAATTGAGATGTACGGACGAAGAAGCAGCGAGAGCCCGTATTCCGACAAACAAGAGGCTGCTGAATAATTATTTTAATGGGCACAAGACAGTGACACTGACGCAGTTAGAAGATGCATTCATGTACAAACATATTTTTGATCGAGGTACAAATATATTAGTAGAGGTACATATCTTAATGATGCTATAACTTTATACAGATTTAAAAAAGCACAAATTACTGATGATTTAAGAAGTTATAGCAGTGTCATTTTATTCACTTCTGTGATCTGTGGTCTGAGAAAATCTTGGATAATATATTTATGTTACAATTCATTACATTGATAAGTTTTGGTACATAGTATGTGATATTTGCAACGGATATAGATAATAGGTGGAATCTACGTGTCTCATGCTATAATTTTGTGTTAATTATGATACGACTATTACTAATTTTTATAAGGGTAGGCATTCAAATGGTTCTAATTATGATTTAAAATCTAAAGATCAATTAATTATTTTTGAGATAATAAAACTTTTGAAGGTTTTCTTCGATCCCTCAATGCGTGCATGGGTATGTACTATCCCCATTTCTCCTATTGTTCTAACTCTTTACTTTTTTAAAATTTTAAATTTTTTTAGTAAATATAGAGATTGTAAAATTTTTACAGCATTATTGCTGCCATGGAGATGAAATTTCGAAAATATTGGGAATATTTTTCCACATGGTTCCCTCTAGCTATGGTTATGGACCTTCGTATTAACTTACAGGTTATAAGGCCCTGTTTGATTTCTATTTTTCTTTTATTTTCAATCACACATTTTTTCATTAAAATAATATTCCACGTAAATAAAAAAAATTTCCGTATTTTTCAACCACACATTCTCCATCAATTTACTATTCCGAAACACATTTTTTTCATAAAAATGGGGCTCAAACACCCTTTAAATGTACTATCGAAAATATTTCTTCCCATTTAGCATTTAGGTCAAGTTTGGTATGGCTAAGGATGTGAACAAGCTGAGTCGAGTTGGTTCGCTAGCCGAAATTAGAGGCTCGGACTCGGCTCGAGTAAAATTAAGTTGAGTTTTTTTTTT
>NC_036241.1:361207-434849 GCF_002742605.1 Olea europaea var. sylvestris | reverse complement strand
AGTACCCCCCCCCCCCCCCCCCCCCCTCTTTTTTGCCTATCAGACAAGCCATATGGGCTCGGGCCGATTGGGTTCAATACTATCGAGTATCTAGCCGGGCAAGCTAGGGCTTTTTTGGTGCTGAGTCGGGAATGGCTTAAAATCTATATAGAAATTTAAGTCAAAGTCGTTAATTAATTTTAACAACACAGTTAATGAAATTCACAATTTTTCAACAAACATTTCATCAAATTTTATAAGAATCTATTAAAAAATTGATTTTTAGCTACGCCAAAATAGGGACTTAATATATCATAATTTTATACATAGTAATGTATATTCTCAATATGCTGTCAAATCTAATAGAATTAATGATTCACCATCTCCATCTTCTACAGTTTCATCATTCTTAACGATGAACCAATTAAGTACAACTACCATAGAGACTAAATCATTTCTAATTTTTCTTCTAGTACTAGTGCAAGACAAAATGAAATTCTGTCTTGTTATCTAAATATTTTCATACCATATTCTTAGTGTGCTTGGGAGTTTTGTTTGTCTGTAATAAGGTTTTTTTAAAGTACCGATTTTGGACGTTTATGAGGGCCGACTTTCGTGTGATTTCTAGTAGCAATTTTTAAAATAGTCCAATGCATGCTTGAGAGTTTACTATCAAGCTGTTCTAAAAGTTTTTTAAAAGGATAAAACTACGTGTCTATGTATATATATATATATATATATATATATATAGTTTACCTTATCATTTGTGTACATCATCCCTTACAATTTAATATGACTTTAAATAGTTTACCTTATCATTTTCTATTGTTTATGGATGAATATTTGGATTAATTATTATTGTTTTGAATAAGTTCTTGCAAGCAAATCATTTTCTATTGGATTATAAGATGGAAAAAACTAAATATAGTTGTAAAGCTAATTTTCATAAGTAGGTACATCAAAATTCTTTATTCTATATACTTCCTAAGAGATGAAATTCAAATGTTTACATAGGGAGATTTTCAATTTATAATTTTTTTTGCATGAAATATTTAATTGTAATTAAAATTTTAAATTACAATTTTTTTTAACTTATAAGTAAAATTTACAAGTATAAGAAAATTTTGTACTTACAAGTAATTATACGCATAAATGAATTTTTCATTTATAAGTAACGTTTTATATTCTATAAATGAATTTTAGTAGTATATTTTTTTTTTATATAAAATAAGAATAATATTTAGAACAAGATTAGAAGAAATATTGGAGTTAAAAATTATTTATCTATTTTATTATAACAATAATCCCTATATTTGGGATTTCAATGGAGTTATAATCCTAGAATAGAATACACTCTACAATTGTGTCTAAGACTTACGTAAGTATCGTAGTAAGACTTTTTTAATGAGAGCTACGATTTCAATAAAATATGCTATTCTAGAGTGAGAAAGACATAATTATCTTGATAATACTAGGTCATGTTTGACAATCATTATTTGAAAACTTTTTTTCTCAATACTCATTTTCAACAACATATTCACACAATAAAGCGTTCTACACGTAAATTTAAAACTTTTTTGAACTTTTTAACCCCAAATTCTCCTAAAAGTAACTATTCAAAACATTATTTTTTGCAAATAGTGGTTCTGAAATGGGGCTAAATAGTCATTAATAACTATTTCATAAATTTACAACACTTCCGATAACTATGTGCACAATAAGTGCCTTGTTAATAATTTAGTTTGACAATACTCAATGAGACAAAAATACCAAACAAAGGAATAAAAGCACAATTAATTAAAAAAAAAAAAATAAGGTAAGAAAATTCAATGTGACCAAACTTGAGCGACTGAAAAAAGAGTATACTACTTCCCAGATTTCAATTAATGAAAATTTTTGTTCTGGATTATGAGTCGGACTTAGAATTTGTGGGATCGCTGAAATTGGTTCTTGAACAAGAAATGAGGTTTCTTTGTAAAATATGGCGAATGGAGAGGGTATGGACATTAGTGGTAAAGAAGAAAATGATGACTCAAGAACAAAGTAAAGAAGATAGGTGGACGGCGGCGTGGGTGGTGGCCACGGTAAGATTGGAGTTGGTGGAGATTGAAGGGGGTATAGATGGTCAGGTAGGATAAATGCACGAGGATGTGGGGAATGTAAATTTGGTTCACCACCTCGGGCGGAGTGGAGAATGTAAATTTGGTTCCCCAGCTCGGGCGGTTAGTGGTTCCGCCCAAGCCGGCTCAACTCATGGCTCAAGTTGAGTCCCATTTAGGGGCTTCGGCTCAAGCCCTAGCTAGCCCGTTTAGTTCGATCGGCTCATAAGGAGCCAATAATTTAAAAATAAATAAACAAGTAAATAAATTACATAAGGCAGCTAACGTGTTAAGGCAAATTTAAAATTTAAAATAAAAATAAAAAATAAAATCTAGCCGGCTCAATAAAACTCGAACTGAAAGCTCATGTCGAGCCTAGATTTTTTGACCGAGCAAAAGAAGTCCGACGAGTTTTTGCACGAGCCAAGCCTTGCTCGAGTTTTGATTCGTTAGCTGGCACGGTCCGACTCGTTGGCATCTCGGGATGGGGTGCAAGAGAATATAAAGAAATATCTTAAAATTGGTCAAATTAAGATTAAATGCTTGACTTTTGATCAACTCATCTATTTTTAGACGAAAACTTATGCCTCACAGTTTTGAAAGGTTCGATAATTTGTTGCAATTTAAAGATTTAGGCTTTATCGATATTATTTTAAAAGGTTCGAAATCTATGCTGCAATTTTTTTCACTAAGAATACTATTTTATCAAAATAATACTATTTATCATCACGGCCCCATTTAGATGGTAATACTAAAGGATATATTCATTAAAAATCACGTTACTAATTTAATTGAACGGATATCAGTCATCCGAAACTATGTAGATAGCATTATTTTTATCAGACAAAGATGAAACCTTTCAATTCCTACAAAGAAGAACGCAAAGATAGGTGATTAGAAGCATTTACAGATGCATGAATAAATCCCTGATCGGCCTCTTCACCCATTGAAATCTTCGTCCCTTTCTCTTCTTCTTCATTTCCACGAATTATTGCATCAAACGACGTTACATTTTGTGCATTGTTGTCAAATTTCATCTGCATAATTACGTTCACTCCACCTTCTTTTAGTTTATACTTAGCAGCCCATCTTTGTATCTTCCCTGAAGTAGTTTTGGGCAGATTCCCAGATTTAACAAGAACCACCAATCCGACTTCAATTTGCTCTTCCTTGATCACAGATTTTCTTATTCCTTCACAAATTTTCCGGGAAATTTCTGGATCGGATTGAGTTTTCTGCAACTCTGCAACAATGGCGATTGTTCTTGAAACCTGGAATGCTGCGAGACAGCCAGCTCGGAGAAGCTTTGGACATGAATTGTAAGCTGTGGTTTCGATGTAATGAGGATGGATTTCAAGACCGTTTGAAAGTTTAATAATGTCGGAACATCGGCCTGTAATATATAAGTATCGATCTTGGCCTATGACAATTCCTCTATCACCTGTTCGAAGAAATTTCCCAGTGCGTTTGTTTTTTATTCTGCCGTTGAATACTTCTTGTGTCAATGAAGGGTGGCCAAGGTATCCATTGGCATTGCTTGGCGATGAAATCCATACTTCTCCTTCAATCCCATCATCAACAGGCTCGTGCGCTCCTTCATTTACTACTAAAATTTCGATGTCTTCTTCTTCGTCATTGCTTGAAGGAGCTTGTAGTTTTGCACTGGGTAATAGCTTCTTGTAAACTGGGAAATTGCCATGATTTCCACTTCTCCATGCTGTTGACACGAAAGTACAGTTTTCGGCTAAGCCATAAGATGGAGAGATGCATGCGGGATTAAACCCGAAAGGCTTGAAAACTTCGATAAAATCTTCAATTGCAGCTTTGTATATTGGCTCATTGATGATAATCAGATTCTTCATGCTCCCAAGACTTATAGGAATGGTCCCGGTTTTGACGCCCCCTCGCTTAACGACGAGTGGCAAAGTGAAAGACGGAACTGGTGTACAAGTTGCCTTGTACTGTGTGATCAATTCGAGCCATAATCTAGGCCGGTTTATGAACGCATTAGGCGATGTTAACACGCATGTAGCACCGGATATTACAGTGAGCAACAGAAACATAAGCCCACAATCATGATATTGAGGCAGCCAAGACACGATTACACTATTTGGATGAAGATCGTAGGCTTTTCTAGCTGTTCTAACATTGTGGGCAGCTGCTCCTGCTGTCACAAGTACTGGCTTAGGAATCGCAGTTGCACCAGAAGTGTACTGAATTAAGTACAAATCATCAGGTTTACAGCCATTATATGATGATAAATTCCGTTGAACATTCAACTTCCCGGCCTTTATTTCCTCAATGGGAATCCATTGAAGCTTCTGTAAAAGCTCTGAAAATCTCTTATTGGTCGAGGAAGATAAATACAGTCGAACACGATCAATATATTCTCGGAGGGCCAAGGCTGCTTTAGGCCTTGTTTGGGATAAAACCCTTATAAGGTGGTGGTGATTTTCATTGGCAAAAGAAGGGTGTGGGGGGATTATAGGAACAGCCAAAAGGCCTGCTCTTTGACAAGCAAAGATCATTTCTACAAGCTCGAGCCCGGGTGCACATAAAATAACGACAGTGTCACCTCTTTGTAGATGAAGTTGCTCGGAAATTGACTGCACGGAGTTATTCAGCTGCTCGTAAGTTAGGGTCGAGCAGCTGGACACTCCATCAGGGCTGTCTTCGACCCAAATGAAAGCCGGTTTGTGCCTAAAGGCAGGAAGTTTAGCCCACACCGGGAGGTATAAATCGACCACCGGCTGCTCGGGGAAAGAAAGATCATAATTTTCATACTTCATGATTCTTTTCTTTGTTGATTCTGGAGTAATAAACAATCACGCATGATCTGTAATTATATAGTAGGCAAGATGAACAATTTTTTTGACAATGGCTAAGGATTTTGTTACTGTCATTGGCACATAATACAAATTGCTGAAAGATCATTGGCAAATATTCCACGAATATCCCACTTTGATGAATTTTTAAAGTTGATATGACCAATGTATACATGTGTAATGTGTTTTTTGTTATGTTCCATGAAAAGAGACACAGCTAATCCTGGTATAAAGCACTAATTTAGATGCCCAGAAATTTTTTTAAGCATATCCTTAGCGAGTGTTTATAAACAAGGTAAAAATGAATAATGAATAAGTGGGTAGTACTTATGAGTCCACGAAATATGTGAATCAACGTTTGGTTTCAAATAAGATCATTACATTTTTTCTTGAGTTGAAATCACTTGACGTCGTTAAACTTTAAACGCAATAAGCTATTGGATTCATTTCCTAAAACACGCTTTCATATTGATAACTCATTTTTTGGCATGTGGAAATTGATTATAATGGTTTTAAACAAGATAAATTTAACAATTGAAAAAAAAAAAAAAAATCTCGCTTGAAGAATTAAAGGACCTATAGAACAATGGTGCATGATGTTTTATGCAAGTTAAAACGTATGATTTTCTGGAAATAGTCCCTTCAAGTTCATTTTTTTTTTATTTTCGTCTCCTTTTGTAATTGTGAAGGTATCTTTCAACTTTATAGAGTGTTGAAAGAAAACAGACAAACCGAACAATGAGTAGTTTCAGCAACTAGATGATAAAAGAAAGAAGTAATAAAGAGGTGAGGATTTGATCAAGTAATAGGATTAACCTCTAGTTATCTCCTCGCACCTGGCAATTAGAAGCAGGGGCGGAAAGGAGGTGCCATGGTGTCACGTGACCCCCAACTTTTGGACAAGTAATTTTATTATATTTTACCAAAACCCTAACCCCTTTAATTCTTCAAAATTTGCCTATAATTTTTCCACAATTTACTACAAATCCCCACTCTCCAATTAGAAGCAGGGGCGGACGATGAGGTGGCATGGGGTCACGTGACCCCCAAACTATTGGGCAAATGATTTTATTATATTTATATATATATATTTTTCTTTCTCGCTCATTTTACCAAAATCCTAACCCTTGTAATTCTTCAAAATTTGTTTATAATTTATCCACAAATTACCACATCAACTACAACCTCCACTTTCGAATCAAAAGGGTTTGAGGGGGGAGGGTAAATGCGAAGCCATTTCTACATGTAGTTGGTATAGGACGAGTTCAAGGCAATCTAGTTTGATGTATTATTCTGATTAAGCCATAACTTACGTCATTTAGATGATAGATTGTCGTCTATTAGAGCTTCTAGACAAATCAAATTGGCCATTTAGATTTTTTTGACTATTATATATATATATATATATATATATATTTTTATTTTTTTTTTATTTTTTTATTTTTATTTTTTATTTATTTATTTTTTTTTTGAAGATTAAACTTGTTAAAAGAGTAATCCAAATTTTTATACGCTATTATTGTTTCCATATATTGGTGAAATTTTCTGCAGCTTGAACTTTTTAGAATTGAGTAAATTATCTCAATCCTTGAAAATTAACCATGTAAAACTCATAATTTTGAATACAAAATATCTAACTTCAACATAAACTTAGAAAACAAAGTATATTCAAAATTTTCTTCAAACAAAGAAAGATATGAGTCCCATGTGCTTAAAAATTAGAATCAAACTCCATTTACAAATGATATGTACATGGATTTTTATAAACGATGAGGTGAGAATGCTGAATTGGTTAGTTTGAAGTTTTTTTTTTTTTTCTGAAAGACAATAATTAATAGCTCATATTGCCACCCCAATAAAAGTGAATTTGGTCCATAGAGTGGCACAGATTATTGAGGACAGAATTTTGGTGGGTAAAAAAGGGCAAAAATGAGTTTCAGAGAGGAGATTGAAGATGTGATGGGGGATCTGAAGAAGCCATTTTTGCAAACTGGAAGTTGGTATAGGATGGGTTCAAGGCAGCCTAGTTTGATGGGTTCTGCTCAAGCGATAAGGGACAACTCTATTTCAGTACTGGCTTGTGTTCTGATCGTGGCTTTGGGTTCTATACAGTTTGGTTTAACTGTAATCTACTACTATCCTGACTTTGAATTTCTATGTTTTTTCATTGTTCTGTGATGATCTTTTTCTGATTGCTCATCTTTCTATAGTATATGTTGACCTCAATTTTTGCACTAACAGAATCCTAACCACATCCTCTTCACGTAAACATTCCCTACGTATTAGAACACACATTTAGGAGGCAAAATTCGCTGGTCAAGGAAAAGGTCAGATGACTGTTTGCAATCCAACGATCAAGTCAATTGCTGGACGAGATATAATATCAGTACAAGAGAGGGAGAAAGGATTAGAATGACGTACCTTTGCTATGAAATGAAATCTCACACGCACAAATCTATAAATGGAAATGGGCCAATTGGTACGTCATCCAATTGAATGATCGATACAGAGTCAGCATGTGGTACTTCATCTGTCACGCGCATGTCATGTAATTTATGAATATAATAGTATATTTGGTTGCACTTACGAGTAGCTTAAATCTACTCTTGTTTGGAAGTATGTGAAAGCAGATAGAACTAAAATCATATCATTTTGTGGCTATTAGAACTCCAGTTATATCCTTTATGTTACTATTACTTCCGAACCCATTTGGCTTGTGGAATTCTTTTTTTTTTTTTTTTTTTTGGGTTTATAGGTGCATCGTGGTTGATTGGTACTTTTTAGAAACCACATGCAGCAGTAATATTCAACTTAAATTTAATTGAATATGCATAAATTTGGTAATCATCTTTTTATAGTGTGTTTGATTGCACCTAAAGTAGCAAAATCAGCACTTTTTTTGAAAGCGTGTAGAGAGTTAAAACTAAGATTACATCATTTTGGGACAGTTAGAACTAAAGTTGTGATCTTTTGTTACTATTACTTTTGATCCCACTTGGCTCGCAGAAGTCTTGTCTTGTGAGTTTATAAATAGGTTGTGGTCGACCAGGGCTTTCAAGAAACCATATGTAGGAGTATGTTCAACTTCGAAGGCTTGGATTGTAATTGGTAATGAGAAATTTTGCCATTCCTGAACTTGATTTTGGATAAGCTGAATCTTGAGTTGCCCTTTCTGAAATCTGATTAGAATCTTGAGTTGGCATCATGTTGTTCTCTATTATTTTTCTTACATTCTTTGATATTTTCTGTTTTTAAGTTGCCAAGAAATTGACTTGAATTTGAATCTGACTGAAAATTAGAATCCTTGTTATGCCGGGTTGTGAAAAGATTGTGTTGAAGTGAAATTGAACTAAAAATCTGAATCTCAAAATTCACTTTGGGGTAATTCTGAACTTCAAATGACCATTTTATGCTTGTGACAGTTTCATGGCAGATAATTATGATGGCACTGAATTGGAGTCCCAGAAATAACTTTTTAAAAAGATAATTTTGGATAGGACTATTTTTAAATTCGAACTTGAGGCCCCAATTTGATGCTTTGAAATGTGACATAGTGTGTTTAGGATATATCTTCATTTTTCTTTCCTCTTACATATGTGTAGGTTTACAGATTATGAGTTTATCTAATGTTTTTCTTGTACTTGTGAAGATTGGTTATTCTTCACCAACACAAGCTGCAATCCCTAAAGATCCAAAGCTTACAATATCCCACGTATTCATGATAATGAATCTCTCTTGCTGTTTATTTCATCAACATAGTAATGAGTAGTTCAGTGGTCAGACTTTAGGTTTGTTTCCCAATGATCACACGTTCGAGTCCCCCACTGAAGTGAGTACTCGACTATAAATTTCAGGGTCACGTGGAATTAGTTAAGTTGTGCGTAAGTTGGCCAAGACAACCACGATCATAAAAAGCAAAAAAGAAAAAAAGAAGCAATTTGGCCAGTTTTCTTTGTTCGGTTCATTATCAAATGTTGGGGCTATGGTCGGGGCAATAGCAAGTGGTCAGATTTCTGAATGCACTGGACGAAATAGGGTACGAGTGCTTCAATAATCGTAGTTACTTACCTGCATTTTAGCTTTGTTGTGTTCTATAATTTTGCGCAAGTAATTTTTATCTATTTTGTTAATGTATAGTCTTTAATGATTGCTGACATACCTAATATCATCGTTTGGCTTACAATATCATTTGCCAGAGTGAGCTTTTCCTCCATGTTTTTTAGCATCTCTTTTTTTATTGGTGCTTCAAGAACTCGTTTAATTCTAATGTTTTTTTTTTCTTTTAAATTAGGATATTTCATTTTTGTGGGAAGATTGTCGGAAGGTTTTGGTGTCGGAATAATCTCTTACATGGTAAATACAAAGCTTTTGTGTGTTTATTCGATTCTAAAAGAATCCTAATGAGACTGTCACTGGATCAATCATTTTCCCTCCATGAGTATAGGTGCCTGTATATATAGCTGAGATAGTGCCACAAAACATGGGGTTCTTTTAAAAATGAAATAGTCAAATAAAGAAAATTCCACTTTGACTTGTTCAATTGTTAATATTATTACAATGATCTATTGAGTAATAAAAGATAAAAATACCTTTAAGTATATTATACAATTACAAAAAATGATTTTGTTTAAAAGACATTACTACCATTTAGTTAACAAATAAAAACTAAACGCTTCCCACTTAAAATATCAAAATCAACAAACTTCTCATAACTATTTACTCCAACACAGATAAAAACACTCTCATCTTTCATCTGCTTTAATCTTAAGATCTAAAAAATTCATCGAACGCGGTAGCTGAATTTTTTTTAATATCAATCTCATCAGGTCAATAAGTTTATAATACGCATATTTAATTTTGTTTTCGTTAAATTATTTTACATTTTAATAGATAAAATCTATTTCAACATATAATGTTAATGTAGATAATTTTTTTAATAGATGTGTGAAAATTTTATGCATTTGACAAGGAAAAATTCACTTGCATATACTGAAAAATTAATCTGCAAAAGTTTGGACAACCGAATTTGAACTGCTGCTATCCAGTTAACTATTGAAAAAGTCGGCTGGATAGCTGGAAAATAACAGTTTTTTTGCTTTTTTTATTGCCTTCGATTCCTGCCGGCTGTTTTTTTATTTTTTTTTGCTTTTTTTTATTACCTTCGATATTTTTCTTGCAATTAAAAATTCTTTTTCGTCATGTAGATATGGTTGTAGTCCTAGTTTGTTACTTTGGTGATTTCGAATTAGACGAAAGAAATCGAACGGTATGGAAATGAAAGAGCGATAAACGTGGTGGTATCCTAATTTTCATAACAGAAACAACAACGTATGCAGAACTCTATAATGTTTTACAGAACAAGCTAAATGTCAATCTCTCTCAATATAACATGGAATTGAAATTTAAATTCTGCGAACAAGAAGTTCCGAATCCACCTATGACGATTTCTTGTGATGTCGAAATGAATTATCTGTTTGAAATGAACAATAGACACTTGACTCCTGTTTGCGTGATTTTAGTGAGGAAGGATGTCGTCAAATGTGAATAAGTAGACTCGAATGGAGGGGATCACAATGCTAATGATTTTTGGGATACGGTCCAAATAGCTCATGAATATGATGTGGTTATTCCAGAGATAGTTACTCATAGAATTTCGTTCGTAGTTCATGACAATGAGTGTGAAAATACAAATATTTTTACAGACGAGGATTTGATCGCTTTATCTCGATAGAGACATGAGCAGGGTGGGACCTCAGGGGCTGGATCGAATGGACTGTCCTCTAACTCCTCACGTGTGATTCCCAATAATGAGGATTTGTATGTCGAGCAACTATTTGAAACGAAAAAAGATTTGAAGGAATCTGTACACCTAATTACGCTGAAATACAACTTTGAGTTCAAAGTGAAAAAGTTGAACAAGTCATTGTTAACAATCGCCTGCATAGATGAAGTTGATGTTGGCATTTGCGGGTGATGAAGATGAACACGAATGAGAGCTTTGTAGTTCACAAGTACACAAGGGAACATACTTGTGAAGTGGGATTATGTTGAAATGATCACAGGCAAGCCCGAGCTTGGTTTATTGGTCGACAGATAATATACAAGTATCAGAATCCATGTACAATCTACAGACTATCCAATATTATTAACGACATCCGTCAAGAGTATAGAGTAGTCTTGAGCTACCAGAAAGCTTGGAAGGCCAATGAGTATGAATTTGAGGATTTAATGGGCTATATAGAGGAAAGCTACACTAAATTAGCTAGGTATTCACATGGAGAAAACTAATCCTAGCTCCGAATTTTTTATTGAGACGGAGAGTGAGAATTGGTTCAAATTCTTCTTCATAACTCTTGGACAATGCATTCGAGGATTTTGAAATGTAATGCGACCCCTAATTCTAGTTGATGATACAACACTGAAATCTAAATATCAAGGCAAGTTGATTATTGCTACATATCAAGATGCCAACATCCAAATTTACCCTCTTACGTTCGGTATAGTCGATAGTGAAAATGACTTGTCGATGCGTGGTTCTTCAATAAGTTAAGAGAAGTAATCGAGGAAGTCAAGAACCTTGTATTTGTAACCGATAGGGGATAGGCTTTAATAAGTAGTATCGCTGAAGTTTTTCCAGAAATATGAAGACCAGGTATCAGGGCAAAGGTATCGTTTCATTGTTCAGGAGAATGACTGAATCCTACAGTGTTGAAGAGTGTAATAAGTTCATGGTTGAAATATAAAGTAAATCATTCGGTGCATAGGATTATCTCATGAAAATGGGGATTAAACATTGGGGGCACTCATTTTTTTCCAGGGTGTCGATATAACATGATGACGACAAACAACGCGGAGTCTCTCAATGTATATTCAAAAAGGATTGCGAATTACTAATCGTTGCACTAATTGAGAATATCCGTACCAAGCTACAGCAGTGATTTCACGATCAATGTACGAAATCACAGAATTGTCCGGGCGTGCTAGCCCCAACGTAAGAGGAAAGGCTATTCAAGCTGCAGAACTTGCGAGATAGTTGAATGTCGAACCACTAGACGAATCGCGCTTCTCAGTGGAATGTGTACGTAATACGGCATACAGGTGGACTTGACTGATAAAACATAGACTTGTAAAAAATTTCAGTTAGAGACTTTTTCATGTGAGCATGCAGTCACAGTTGCTATGTATCGAGGATTTGTAGTTAGAACATTGTGCTCTTATTATTATACGACTGATTATTGGAGAGCTATGTACACCGAGACAATATTTTCTCTGCCGAACGAAGCTGAGTGGGAAGTCCCCGACCATATTTGCCCACTCAATACATTGTTGCCATCTCTCATTGAACCGCGTGATCCTGGACGTCCAAGTACGTCTAGAATACCATCTACCGAAGAATTCTCTCAACTGCGTAGGTGTAGCTGGTGCAAATCAGTAGAGCATACTCGCCAATATTGTACAAGTCATGTTCCTCTAAATAACAGTTAGATAATTTGGTAATATTGTCCATCTGAAATAAATAGTGTTTGCATTTATTCTACGATATTTTAAAGAACGTCGTAATTTAATAATCAATTGCAGTATTTACAAATATTTCGTAGCTACAAAAAATCAATATTTACAGTGTTTACAATTATTTCGTAATTACAAAAAAATTACAAATAATAATTACAATAAATCTATGGATTACTATTAAAGTAGAATAAATCGCACGCGAACTTATTCCGCCAACTCTGTATCTAGGATTAGTTGATTCCATCAACCTTATATGCTATACTAAAAAATTCGATGTACTTTATTGCAAAATGGCACAATCACCCCTGCAAATGAACAATAATGAGTTAGTTCAGTACTGCGCAGCAAAAAAATTAAGTATTAAATTTTAAAAATTTTAGAACCACTTACGATATTGTCTGTCTCGCTGTCGTCGTGTCTCGAACGATGGCTAATCTGTCCTTCACAGTCAATCCTGTCCATCTAGCCATCATAGGGACAAAAACAGCACTGGACTCCAGATTTTGCTCGAGCTGATCTTGTGTCAGACATGAATGATCGAGGTCCTACACATATAAAGTAAACTCAGTGAGCATAATCTCCAACGCTATACAGTGATTATTCACAATCACTGGTATGTACATATGTGTACAACCCTCCCATGGTTTCATCCTGACAAGTGGCCACATCCCTATAGTCCACTCGAGCATGTAGTCGAGCACCGCATACTCCTTGTCGGCATGTTGGAGTGACTAGTACTCAATGTCAACGCTTCATCCGAACTTCAAATTCAGTATGACTCAACCAGGACTGTCAAATTATCCCAGATATCTTTTAACCCGATCACGCAACAAGTCTATGGCCAGATCGATGTGCTGCATTAAGAAACGACAATACAAAAGGGAGTTATTTCAATGTATAAACAAACAATGATCTACAAGTCATAAAAAATAACAATATGATTACTTCACTTACATCGTCGGCAAGCCAAGCTCCTGAAGTAATGATGTCATGAAACCACTTATAAGCATCGGAGATCGTCACAGTACCAATTGTACGACTAGTCCTGAAAAAAGAAACAGAGACATGTTAAAGAAGAATATACGAGTAATGCAGCCTACTTTACTAATATCATATATACTAACTCGGAAAACATTCTTCTCCACTCTCTCTCGAACGCTTTCCATTTGGCATGGTCCACCTCCCGAAATAGGTTGGCTATCGTCCCATCGACGAACTTCGTTCTCTTTGTCTCAGCCGTGAAGGGAGAGACAATGCACTGTGACGGCACACTCGGCCTTTTGCCTACCACCAGCTTCGGCACGTCAACAACAAGCTTTTTCGCCCTAGTCACGACGGTCGTCCTTCCCTCGTCCACCTCGGGCATCTCCCTCTCCTCTGCCTCGATGATCGCCACCTTCTCCACGCTCACTTCCTCCTCCGTCCCTGTCGTCACCTCCTTCTTGACCATAGCTCCCGTCCCCGAGGGGCCCACCCCCTCATCCATTCTGTCATCACCACTTCTTCGACCCCCTCATCCGCCATCATCGGAATCACCTCCTCAATCGTCGCTTCCGCCCTAGGGGCCACCCTATCCTCCATGGACTGAAGAAGGGATTCCAATGCATCCTCCAACCACGACTGATAGTGAGCCCCATGTCTATCCTCCTCTCGATCGTCACCTCTGTCACCCCATCGTCTGCTTGCTATACAACTCGGAGTGCTATCACCTCATCCTGAAGGTCTCCTAAATGCCCACGCAGCACTCTAACATCATCAGCTATATCATCGACCCTCCCTACCAATTGGTGTCCCAGATCGTCGATCTGTTCCACCATATCTCGATGTAGCGCGTCGACCTTCTCTGATATAACTCTTATCAACTCTCGATGCAGCGCGCCGACCTCTTCAGATATAACTCCTACCAGCTCTCGACGCAGCCCGCCGATCTTCTGCACCATAAATATAGTCAGGAGATGGTACATATCACCAGAATAATCACCCTGAGGAGGAGGAGATGATGCCCTGGGCGGAGGTGATGCCCCATCAACTGGCTCGCGATCCTGCACAAACTTACATATTATTAACTTATCCAATAATTGCTAATTCAAACAAAATATTAATCAATAATTTACTTCCCCAGTCTCGATCGGGGATTGAATCGGACATCTGGTCATCTTAGATGTGCGAAATCGCTATTTCACGCACAAGACCCTGTGCCTCATCTCCATCAATGGCGTCAAATGATTTATTATTTGAAGTTGACATATTGACATTTTAAAAAGATTAAATCATGTAATGAGTTTTTAAACTATGTATAATATAAATCACAAATTTATAATATTCACATGAGAGTCGTCGAGGAGAGCCAATAATTGTTTCCCAGTGAGACATCATTTTGCTCAAGATGCTCGTCAATGGTGCCTTTGAGGGTAGCGTATCTCCTATCGCCGCCCAAAGCGTGTATCCAATATGGGGATGGTCTCATCCATCCAGACTTGCAACACATAAATTAGTACATACAAATTCAATAAAAAAATTATTTTAATATTGATTGCGTTAATCATTTACCTGCAGTGCCAATGGGAATCCGTAGGAGTCGTACTTATTGGGCTTCAAGTGCAGTATGGTGAAGATGTGGATGGTATTCTCGAAAGATCGAGAGCCCCATGGATAGCTGTTGAAGCGATCTATGTCGTCGACGATCTTCAGGTGAAAGAGGTCGATCGCAGTCTTCTTGTGGTGACACCGTATCACGTTCTCAATGATGTAGACCCGACCTAACTTCAGTTTATTCAACATCTCGTCACACCTCCTAGTCGCGTCCATCAGCTGAGGTAGAACCACCGTCCCCTATCCCTGGAATTAAGTGTCCTGTAGCATATTTCTTCTTTGAGTCCCGCCGCTAGCTGTCCCATCGCCCGTAATCTTCAATCCAATCAGCAGAGCAAACTCGAACATGAAAAAACTAGCGACTTTGCCCAAGTGGAGGGCATCGCCATCAATTGGACTCGGCAACTGACATAGAGGAGCATCGATCATCTGACCCAAATACTGTAACTCTCTCTTAGGGAATAAAGGCCACAGAAAGGACTGGCGTAGGATATCTGCATGTTGGTAGTCAAGCAACTCTAAGACCTGGGTAAAGCTATCAAAGTCACTGTTCCACATAACTTTGCCTGGCATTTGTCTCAGTTCTGTATTCAGATGATAAATCATCCTCCAAAAATTGAAACAGAATATTAGAACATTATACATGAAATAATGGAATGAAGCATAATAACCCAAAATTAAGCGAACAGAATCGTAACTACTATACGCAAGACACATATTCATGAAACTTTTTCCCTCTTACAAAAATTAATAATTTAAATTTAAAATAATGGTTAAAATAAAAAAATTAAAATTAAGATTAAAATATAAAATTATTCAAATTAAATAGAGGATATGAAAATTTTACCCTATTACCAAACACTAATAATTAAAATGAAAATTAAAATTAAAAGTTAAAAGTTAAAACTATAATTAAGTAATTAAATTGAAAATAAAAATTTTAATGAAAAATAAAAAATTATTCAAATTAAATTCATTACATGAATTTTTTACCGTATTATCAAAAGTTAATAATTAACATAAAAATTAAAAATAAAAATAAAATGGAAATTAAAATTACAATTACAATTAAATTTAAAATTAAAATTAAAAATTAGAATTAAAAAAGTGATTTTAAAATTAATTGTAAAATAACAAATTTCTTTAAATTAAAAATATAATTAAAATGATAATTTAAATTTAAAATAAAACTACAATTACAATTAAATCTAAAATAAAAAGTTAAAATTAGAATTAAAAAAGTAATTTGAAAATTAATTTTAAAATAATAAATTTCATTAAATTAAAATTATAATTAAAATGAAAATTTAAATTTAAAATAAAATTACAATTACAATTAAATTTAAAATAAAAAGTTAAAATTTAAATTAAAAAGTAATTTGAAAATTAATTTTAAAATAGCAAATTTCTTTAAATTAAAATTATACTTAAAAAGAAAATTTAAATTTAAAATAAAAATTTAAAATTAGAATTAAAAATTAATTTGAAAATAAAAAATTTCTTTAAATTAAAATTAAAAATAAATAAAAAAATTTAAAATAAAATAAAACATTAAAATTAGAATTAAAAATTTAATTTGAAAATTAATTTTAAAAATAACAAATTTCTTTAAATTAAAATTATAATTATAATTAAAATTTAAATTAAAAATAAAATTAAAAATTAAAAAAAAGTTGAAATTAGAATTAATAAAGTAATTTGAAATTTAATTTTAAAATAACAAATTTCTTTAAATTAAAATTATAATTATAATGAAAATTTAAATTAAAAATAAAATTAAAAATTAAAAAAAAAGTTGAAATTAGAATTAATAAAGTAATTTGAAATTTAATTTTAAAATAACAAATTTCTTTAAATTAAAATTATAACTAAAATGAAAATTTTAATTTAAAGTAAAATAAAAAAATTAAATTAAATTAAAAATAAAAATTTAAAATAAGGATTAAAAATGTAATTTGAAAATTAATTTTAAAATAACAAATTTCTTTAAATTAAGATTATAACTAAAATGAAAATTTTAATTTAAAGTAAAATAAAAAGTTAAAATTAGAATTACAAAATTAATTTGAAAATTAATTTTAAAATAACAAATTTCTTTAAGTTAAATTAAAATTAAAATTAAAATTAAAATTTAAAATTTAAAATTTAAATAAAAATTCGAATTCAAATAAAGAGTTAAAATGAGAATTAAAAATTTAATTTTAGAATAACAAATTTCTTTAAATTTGATATACGAAAAAAATTATAAATATTTAAAGATTTAAATTAATCTAGGAAATAAAAAAAAAAAAAAACGGCTGGTTAGAATCGGTTGTGAATGACCGACTGTTGATAGCCGGCCAACTATCAATAGCCTACAGCTCCATCTTGTCGGAAACCACCATTTTCGACGAGTTGGAGCTCCCCACACAACCAGAATAGGCGAATACACTTCATCTATATCCAAATCTAGCCTAAGTCATGCCTTTCACACCACAAAAATAATATTCCAACCAATAATCTAATTAAAACTCAACAAAATTCAATAATCTAATTATAACTCCACAAAAACTAACATTTATAATAGGAGATAGTTGGCAATCGAAAGTTTGACGGTGAGGAAGATGTCTTGACGGCCGATTGTCAATGAAAGTGAAAATTTCTTTCTCCAACCTCTAACTGTCGAGAGAGAGTGAAGAAGATGGAGGGGTATTTTTGGAAAAGTATCTTTAAAATGTATTTTTGTTTTTGTTTTTATTTTTTTTTAAAATCAGTCAAAGGCCAAAGTGGAAATAAGGGTGGGTCAACTGGCCATTTCACTGATTTCCTCAAAAACATGAGGGGGCTAGGGCTCAGTAAACCAGGTTAGCAAAGCCTGCTATCTTACTTTCATCCAAACTCATTAAACTATAAGATGTATAAATTCTACTTGTTCCATGATGCAGCTATCTGTGACAACTGGGATTTTGCTATCTTATGTACTTGGATTATTTGATAGTTGGAGGATTCTTGCTGTTCTTGGTAATTCTCTTCAGAACTTTTGATTGATGAAGACTTGTCAAAGACTAAATTTGAATAAATAAATATGTTCAATCTAACGGTTTAAGCTCTAGATGAGGTGGTTCAACATATTATGAGAGCAAACAAAAGTCTTGAGTTCAAGTCTCACTAATGTGGTCGTTATGAAAATTGTGAATATGACATATTGTTTACGAATAAATTTAAATAAATAAATCCTTCTTATTTCTAACTGGATCAAAATTAACATGGCCTCCTGTATTTGCCAAAGATCTAGTTGTTTTTAGATTTTCTGTTAGATTTAGCAATGAACAGAACGTAATGGTGTACCATGATTCATTTAACCCAAATTTGGTAGAATAAGGATTCGTTTGTTGTTTCTTGTCATTTCCCGTCTCTAATAGCTTCAGCTTTCAAGGAAGTGATTCAACAAAACTCTATAGAGTTGATATTTACTGAAATTTCTGTTACTTATGTAATGGATTGGTTGTTTGATTATTTCTGTATTCATGATTATGGCCCTGGAATGGATAAAAATTCATATTTTAATCATGGATTCCTCTTGAATTCTTGAATTCTTCTTGCTGCTTTTTAATTTTTTTTGGCTTTAAGCTATTGAGTTTGAGAATATAGTATTATGCATCTGTGAAATTTTTATACAAATCCCCTCAAGTAAATTGTGTGGGTCATAATCAGTTGAAGGCTTAACTAAAGCTGCCAGAGAGTGACCATTATTATTTACAATTTGCAGGAATGTTGCCTTGTCCAATATTGATACCTGGCCTGTTTTTCATCCCCGAATCTCATCGCTGGTTGGTGAGGTTCATGAAGAAGTTTATCAAACCTGATTTCTCATTTTCCACATTTACAATTACTAATGCAAGTGTCAAATAGGCAAAAATGGGAATGACAGAGGATTTTGAAGCTTCTCTGCAAGTTCTTCAGGGGTTTGATACTGATATTACCCACAACGTTAATGAAATCAAGGTATGCCTTTTATGACTATTTATAGTTGAGGCACGGTAGTTGACTGGACATCTAGGGGTAAAGCACTATTTTGGTGTCGGCCGCGAAAGGCTACAATAAGTTTGCATTCTAATGTAATACAACCAATTTCGAGAAGAATGCATAAGGAAGATTTCACATGACAATCTTTTGGGTGTACAGAGGTCTGAAGCATCATCAAGAAGCAGAAGAACGACAATCCATTTTGCAGATCTCAAACTTAAAAGATACTGGTTACCTCTCATGGTACTGAGGTTTTCGGGTAGCTCCAGCTTTTGAACAAGATCATCAAGTTTGAGTTTTTTTTTTTTTTGCTCATTTGTTCCCTTTTTATCCCGCAGATCGGAGTCAGTTACTTGCTCTGCAACAGCTAACTGGAACTATTGGTGTTATCTTCAATTCCACTACTACTTTTGGATCTGCTGGTAGGTAGTAACCTTTTTTTCTTTCTCCTTGAAATGGGAAATAAACAATGCATTTTCTTTGTCGAATTCATGACGGTATGCAAATTAGCACCTTGCTTTGGGCACATTTATATATGCATATCAGTACATTGCTTTCAATTTCTACTCAGTACTTAGAACATGTTTGGCTAAGCCTAAAATAGTAGAACTACTTTTTGGGAAAGTAAAGACCTACTTATAAAATAGTGTGTTTTTGAACTAGAAGATCCCAAAAAGTAACTTCTAGAAAGCATCAAACTTCTTTTGCCCCAAAAAATAAAA
This sequence comes from Olea europaea var. sylvestris, assembly GCF_002742605.1. NCBI lineage: Eukaryota > Viridiplantae > Streptophyta > Magnoliopsida > Lamiales > Oleaceae > Olea > Olea europaea. The sequence goes on along the minus strand of NC_036241.1, from coordinate 415,115 downwards.
AATAAAAAAGTTTAGACTTATGTTTGGCTAAGTTTAAAATGTGAAGGGCTTTTATCTTGAATGAACAGGGATGGCAATGCTGCAACAGTTATGATGCACATTGGAAAGTGTATTCTAGGCGTAATCGGAATCAAATCAATTAAAGATCGCATTTTATTATTGCATTTTCTTGTTTTGGTCGAATAATAAATTTGTTTCCTTCTAAACAAAAGGAAACTCTAGTTTTTTCCTTTTATTGCAACTTTCCTTTTTATTGTTATTTAGAACCTATAAATTGAGGTTCTTGGATTGTAATAAATCGACTATCTCCCTTCATTTCTTAGGTTATTAACTCTTCTCTTTTATATTGTTCTTGTCATTACAATCGGCATCAATTTAGTATCAGAGCCAAATGCTCTCCTTGGCCAAAAGGTTTTCATTACACACGTGATGGTGAAGTAGAAGTGTTTTCTCGCAATAGCCAACGAACCCTTCCATATCCAACCTCTGCACCCCCTTGTCCATCACTGCCCTGCCACTTTTGACAGCCCCTTAAGACTACAATACCTTCATTCAAAACCCTCCTCAAGGTCAACAGCAGGCTGCTTGTTCTCTTCCCTTCCTTGATTTTCAGTCAATTGTTATAGTTCCACCAAAAAAAAAAACGACAGAAAGAAAGCGGCAAAATTGTTCATTGCCTTAATTTTCCTTGTTTACCATCCTTGGTGTTCGTATTTCTCAAAAGCAAGTGCATTTCCACTATAATATCTGTAGCTATTTGCCTAAGTTTGGGAGAACTTTAATATTGTTGCTGCCACACGTATATTTATATTCAGGTTGTCCTTCCTTAGATTATTTTCACCCAGTCCAACAAGAATTCATCTACACCAACCCATTACCTGTACACGTGAAAACCCAACTATACCTATTAGGTCCAATTTCAATAAACCCAAAGTGGCCCAAAAAAAAACATAAAAAAAAAACCAGCGCAAATTCTCGCTAATCAAAACCCGATAACATCCCACAGAAACTCATCACCCCAAGCCCAGCTTGACCTCTTGATCTCCATCCCAGCTGCAGAAGAAGTCACTTCCCTAATCCATCACGCAACAACCACCGATGGCCAATCATCAATCACCGATCTCACCTTGCTCGACCTAACCCCACCACCGCAATCAACCTCAGGTTGTTCCCCCCCAACAATCAAACACCATCTTCAATACCACCGCCTTTTTCTTTACTTTTCTCCACTGCTTCAGTGCCGACAACTCAATGCTACACCTTATCTTCTCGTCATCTCACGTCGCTTGCCTCTTCCACCCTTCTGGCCGTCTACCTACTGTGGTCAATCGTCAACACTGTGTTGTCTTCTCTTTTCTAACGTCCGTTTCGTCCACAACTGCATTTTGGGCGTCTTATATCACCTGCAACAGTCAATTGAAACCTCTGCCACCATCAACGCTATGTTAGTGCCACTACTCTCAGTTGCTGAAGCGTATTGCCAGATTTTTAGACGCCAACCGCACTGGTTCGTATTGCTCTTGATAAGTTTTAAATTTGCTTTTGGAAACTTTACTTTTATTTGAGTTTTGGCTTCTTAGTACTTTGTCTTAGTTCCTTGTCGATTCAGCTACATATAGTCTATCTCACACACAAATCAACATAAATTGAAAAAAATAAAAAATAAAAAAAAAATATATATATAGAACGGATTTCTAGGCATTCATAGTTGACTTAACTTTGTTACAATCCTGATCACATGGTTGGCACATAATGAATCTAAAGGATCTTAACCAATCTGATGATGCACTCTCACAGCAAGTCACTAATATCTCCCTTAACGTAATGACAGTAAAATCTGATCTAGCTGAGCTTAAAACTCTCATCCAAAACCTCACTGAACAAACTGGAGAGTCATCCCGATACCTCGGTAAACGTCCTATGGATGATTTATCCGATTCTTCCACAGTTGGCCAAAACATCCACGAACCACTCCTGTGCACCCCCAATGGCATGCTACATAATCCACACAATCTTGGTCTTACACAACACATTCCTTATCTGGACCTTCGTGACTCAGTTGTCAATAATGTCGCTCGTCCTGATCTCCCACATCCACCCCACATCCACACTATGACCAACATAGGGATTATGCTGATGACATTACTAGGAAGGTTAAAATTAACGCCTCGAGATTTGATGGTCGCCTGGAATCTGAAGCCTCTCTTGATTGGCACGATCCCATTGAAGAATACTTCAATTGGTACCAAATGCCTGATTATCAGCGTATTCGTTTCGCTAAAATGAACTTGTTAAATCTGCTAAACGCTATTGGCAGATGGTGACACAATCCCTTGATTGCCTGGGCAGCCTATTACTACGTGGGGAGAAATGAAACTGACACTCACCGGGAAATACGTCCTATCTTACCGTCAATCTCAACTCTTGGAACGTCTTCTTAACCAAAGGCAAAACTCATCTACTGTGTCGGACTATAGGACTCGTTTTGACGAATTACGATACCGTTCAACCTTTGCTGAACCCGAAAATGTCACAATTACTAAGTTCCTTAACGGGTTGCACCCAGACCTTAAACATCACGTCCTTATACTCAATCCCGACTCACTAGAGGATGCTTTTTACAAGGCACTCGAATACGAGCGATACTTTCGTTCTTCATATTTGCGACATGGCCCTCCCACCTTACCTGACCCACGTTCCTTTCGAACCCCTCTGACGGGTGCTCTTACTAGTAGTCCTATATTGAGCCAGACCCGCTCGAATGTGGGCTCTTCCTCCAATCCCATTCCTCGCGACACTTCTAGGGGTCAACCTGCTTTTTCAACTATCGCTCGGGCTTCCAACCCTCTAATTGTATACCATAGCTGTCATGTTAGAGGTCATATTGCCTCTCAATGTCCCAATCGTGCCCTCGCCCTTCCATAGGAACCCCTCCTTCCGACCCCAGAGAACGAGTATTTCACAATCAACCCTATTGACCATTGCGATGAGGATCTTGACCAATTTGAGTGTTTTGAGGAGGATACGACTGTTGTCTCTGTTATGAGATGTATCATTTCCACCCCTATTGACTTGGACTCATGGAAGTGAATTTCTATTTTCCATACATTCATCCCATGCAACTCTCGTTCATGCAAGTTAGTTATTGTCGCCTAACATTTCTATAGGACAGTCTTCGTTTGAGCTCCTGTTACCACATTTTCTTTGCATGATGTTATTGATGAGGTACTTGATGATCAGTTTGTTGCTTCACAGAATGGTAGTTTTTGTCGGTTTCTAGTGCGTTGGAAAGGTCGGTCGCCTAGTGATGCTACTTGGATTGATGAAGTTGAGTTCCGTCAACTGGATGCTACACTTTTAGATGCTTATCTGGATTATACCTCGTCGGAGTCGAGTTCGTTTCAGCTGGGGAGGAATGATGCACATTGGAAAGTGTGTTCTAGGCATAATCGGAATCAAATCAATTAAAGATTGCATTTTCTTGTTTTGGTAGAATAATAAATTTGTTTCCTTCTAAACAAAAGGAAACTCTAGTTTTTTCCTTTTATTGCAACTTTCCTTTTTATTGTTATTTAGAACCTATAAATTGAGGTTCTTGGATTGTAATAAGGACACTTTTGATTATTGAATAAATCGACTATCTCCCTTCATTTCTTAGGTTCTTAATCTCTTCTCTTCTATATTGTTCTTGTCATTACAATCGACATCAGGTTAGGGTTGGTGTTATTTAGGTGAAGCAAGGAATTCCATGTATGATATTGTTTAAATTAGTATTTTTGAGTCTTAAAAATGAATTTTACACTTGAACTAGGTCATTGCTACTACAATTTCAACATGGTTGGCGGATAAAACATGAAGGGGGATTCTACTAATGGTAAGTTTAAGTAATGCATATAAATTTTCAGTCTAGGAGCAAACCTCAGAATACCTGACACAAGAAATATTTCTTCTCTGCAGACCTCTACTGGGATGGCTATTAGTTTCCTTGTTGTTGCTGTTTCATTCTACGTTAAGGTAAATATGGTATAGAATGCGTTTTAATTTCCATTTTCCTTGTTTATCGTTCCTGATAAACAATTTGACCCTTTTGCAATTTCAATTATTCAAGGGCGTCGTACTAGAGGACTCTTCTCTGTACAGCATATTAGGAATTCTATCAGCAGTCGGGGTTGTGGTATGTCTTCTTGCGGAATACGATGATTCCCGAATGTTCATACACAAGTTTTCTACCAATATTTTCTGTTGTAGCATGATTGTGGCATTTTCACTCGGAAAGTGGCCCATTCCATGGCTTATAATGTTTGAGGTGTGTTTTTCTCTACCTCTTCATTTCAGTTCACTGCAAATTGTGGATGCTCTTATTGTAATATTCCGGGTATCATTCATACACTTTGGCACTCTTCTTTGAATTTTGAATGCTTTCCTGAATAAATTATTGCTAAACGAAAGGTCTTCAAACTTTGTTCTTCTTTTGTTCTTTATCGATCCATTAATAAATTCTTCAACCAAAATATCAGCTAATAAGAGAGACTTTTATTGAAGCTTGTATATCCTAAATATGTGCAGTCAACTGTTGAGAAGAAGTGTCTTTTATGTGTGACCATGTTTCCTTGCATCGTGTACTGCAGATACTTCCTATCAAAATCAAAGCCCGCCTAGCTAGAAGTGTGGAGACTTTAATTAACTGGTTCGTTTCCTAGGTTATTACAAAGTCTGTGCCGTTGCTATTAAGCTGAAGCGGTGGAGGTTTGTATACTCTTACACTTCATGGTCATGAATATATTTTTAAATCTTTCAAGAAATTTTTTTCCTGAGTGTTGGAAAATACGGATAATAGGTCGCCCATGTAGAGTGACCCGAGCCGTAGGATTTTATAAAGGTTGGAGGGAGTGGTTTGAATTTAAAATTCAAACCCATAACTCCCAAGTAACCACTTGAAACTTCCATATAGAAGTTATGAAAAAGAGGGGGAAAAGGCAAGACATGAAAAAAATGGTGAAAAAAAAATTCGTATGGAAATTTACCTCAAAATTGGAAAGTCCCTGAATCACATTTTTGGCATGAAATCTCATAAGAAATGGCACTTGGATTGTGGACAATAATCTCCTTCCATTGTGATCGGGATTTGGATCATTGGAGTACAAGAAAATACAAATTTTGGAGATTTGAAAGTAATGTGATTCAACTACACAAAGATCTTGAAATTCATTATTTCAAGTAAGTTTGTTGACCCGAAATTCATGTCAAAGTATGCTTCGATTTTCCAACAATGGTATCAGAGCCTAATAGTTGAAATAGAATTGCCTTTTTCATTTTTAACATTCTTACAAAAATATTTAAAAGTTTTCAAAACTTTTTCTTTTAAGCTTAAAAATATAACACAAGTAAATCTTGAAAAATCATCGATAATAACAAAAGCATAATATTTACCTCCTAAACTAGCCGTCCTAGAAGGTCCAAAAATATCCATATGGAGAAGTTGTAAAGATTTTGTAGTTGAAGTAAAAAGTTTTGGTTTGAAAGAGCTTTTTACTTATTTTCCAAATTGAAAAGTATCACAAATTTTATCTTTTTCCAATTTCAAATTTGGTAAACTTTCTACAAAACAATTTTTGAAATTTTTTGAAAGAAAATCTATGTTTACATGTCCAAGTCTTCTATGCCATAACCATGATTCCTCTTTCAAACTAAGTAGACATTTTTCATTATTTTCCAATTCAATGTTTATAATATAAACATCTTTTCTTCGATTTCCTATAAAAATCACCTCTTTAGATATAGCGTCCTTAATAAGGCATTTGGTAGAATCGAATTTTATGTTATAACATTTGTCACATAATTAACTAATGCTTAGTAAATTATGTTTAAGATTATCAACAAGTAAAACATTTTCAATAGAGGGGAATAAGTGGTTGCCAATATTTCCAAGGCCTATTATTTTACCTTTGGCGTTACCTCCAAAAGTCACATGGCCTCCATCCTTCTCTTGGAAGTTTGATAACAATGATCAGTTTCTGGTCATATGCTTCGAACATCTACTATCCAAGAACCATTTACTTTTTGTTTTCTTTGGTACTTATAAAGACAAATTAGGTTTTGATTTTTGGTACCCATTTAAACTTGGGTCCTTGGTAGTTAGTTTTTGCGGATTCTTTTATCCACTTGTATTTGTTTTCAAAGAAAAATTTCTTTTTAGTTAAACAATTGAAAGTTACATGTCCACTTTTATTACAAAATTACAAGAAGTATTTGAAGCCTTAACAAACATATTTTTGAGTGATTTTTTTTTTTAGATAGGGTTTATATCCAATTCTCCCTTTATCAAAAACGCACTTTTGACTATCAAGCATCAAATCAAAATTTTTCGTACCTTCGGTAAATTTATGAATAATGTTTGTTAAGTCATTAATTTTCTCTTTTAAAGAAATGTTTTCTTTTAAGAGATTTTGATCAATATTTTCTTTTTGCTTTTTCAAAATCTTCTTAATCTCTTCTTTTAAAATAAAATTTTTCTTTTTAAGGATAGCATGATTCAAAGCAAGTTTTTCAAAAATTTCAAGAATTTCATCATATGAATTTGAAAGTTCATCATAAGAACTTACCTCATCTTCGATTGCCATGAAGCACATATTTGTCACTTCATTATCATTCCCATTTTGTTCTTCGTCGCCGCTATCATCTCATGAGGCTTGGAGTGTCTTTTTCTTGAAATTTTTCCTTTTGTCGAGACATTCAATTCTTTCGTGACCCGACTTATTACAATCATAACAAATGATCTTTTTGCTCCTTTCTTCCCCCTTTTCTTCTTTCTTTTGGAATCTTCGATTATTGCAAAAATCTCTCCATTTTTTGACAAGAAGGACCAAATCATCAAACTCTTCATCGCTCATATTTTCATTTGATGTTCCTTCTTCAATTTTCGATTTTAATGCAATTTGTCGTTTAGGAGGCTCCTTTGATTCCTCCTTGCTTTTTCTTGTTTTTTCCTTAACCTCGGCATTATTTAGCTCATATGTCATTAATGTGCCGTAGAGCTTTTCCAAAGGATATGTATTTACATCCTTAGTATTCTCGATCAACATCCTCAATGGACTTCTTTCCTCTGATAAGGACCTAAGCATTTTATTCATAAGTTCACCGTTAGTAAATTTACGATCAAAACCTTTAAGACCATTTACAATATCGGTAAAACGAGTAATCATATCAACAATAGGCTCATTTTGTTTCATAGAGAAAATTTCAAATTCTTTAACCAGCATATTTATCTTTGTTTCCTTAACTTTACTTGTGCCAACATAAGTAACTTCAAGAGCATGCCAAATATCATATGCCGAATCACATGTATTAATTCGATTAAATTCATTTCTATCAAGTGCACGATAAAGTAGATTTTAGCCTTGGTATTTAATGATAGTTTTCTTTTATCTTCATCATTGTATTCTTCTCTAGATTTGGGGAGAGTTTGGTTCGGTCTACCGTCTACTTTAATAGTCTTAGTGGGAGCATATAGACTATATTCTATAACTTCCCAAATATTGTAATCAATAGATTGAACATATATCATCATCCTAGCCTTCCAATAGTTATAATGTACACCATTAAAGTAAAGAGGCCGGTTTGTAGAGTGCCCCTCACTATTTTGAAAAACTTGCTTAGCCATTACTCAAGATTGTAGAATCTTAAAAAAAGAGTACCAAGTTTTGATACCAATTGAAAGCTCAAGAACAACTAACCAAGAGGAAGGTGAATTAGTTATTTGAAACTTTTTTGAAAATAAACGCAAATTTAAGCAAATAACTATGAATAAACAAGATAACACAAAGTAATAAGAGGAAGGGAAAAGTGAGTGCAAACGATGTAATAAGGAGGTTCGATCCAATCACGATCTACGTCCCCCGTTACCAAGCTCTCCCTCACGAGTAAGGCCTTTTTCACTATATTGATTGACTTATGGTACAATCCAACCTTCTTACAACGCTTTCGATGACTTACAAGCAAGGAGCATCGTTCCTTTACAATGTTGAAATTTTCGAGACTTCAACTCGACTCACAAGTTTGAAAAATGAGAAGTATACAAGTGAAGACTTCTCTTACAATAAATAATATAATTGAAGTTGAATACAGCAAGAGAAGATGGCTAACACTTTAGTAGATAGCAATTATTGAAGCTCAAGTGTTAGATAAGAAAAACATTTTGATAAAAATGATTTCCAAAAGTTGAATCAATCAAAGGTTTTTCTAATATAAATAAGTTGAATAAATAGATATATATAAAGCTGATTGAGTAGATAGATTAGTAATATCTCACTTTAAATGCTCATAAATTCTACCATTGAATGCAAAATGATCTGGTATTTATAGCAGCAAAACGGTCAAAAGTTCTGTTCTACCGGAGGAGGATACCGGACATTCGCTAGCTTACCGGACGGTCAAGTAACCGTTTTTTGTTCAGAAGTCAGAACGTTTGATTTCTTGATCGTTGGACAAATCTGTCATACCGGACGTCCGCTAGAATAACCGAACTCGTCCTCTAGACCTACCGGATGCATCATCTAGCTACCGAATGCGTCCTCTAGATCAACACGTGTTTAGAAATTTTCCTTCTTTAAATAATATAATAAAATGTAAATTCATGAAGGATGTTTCTAACATGTTTTACGGACTTTTTGACATTTCTTAAAGTATATAATAGGTTCATGCTTTTCTTTATGCAAAAATCGTGTTTGTCGTGCGAAGAAACGTTTCTTGAGTTTCAAATGACATTTATTCCAAATACTAAAGTGTTTTACCTTAGCATTTGAAATCAAGGTGTCTAAATTTATTTTCTTCTAATTTCTTCTTTGTTTGACTTGATGAAGTGATCGTTGTCTTGATGTGTAGCTTGGTTTCTACTTTGTCCAATTTTGCGAGAGCTCCGAAAGCATCCTTTTGTCCACGCTTGTCATAAACTTCTATAATCACTTAAATATAATTGTTAAATAAATTTTGTTCATTATAATCAAAATAAGAAGTCAATCGTAGGTCAACAACATCAACCACGTAATAGAATACCTTATGAAGGTCATACTACTCTAGAGAATAAAGATCATAATCGAACTTAGTCGAGTACGGGAAAATGTAAATTTTAGCACTCGAGCATTTAAATTGTTAAGTTCTGTTTAAATAATCTTTTTCTCAAATGTGACTTAGTTGGTGGTTAGCTTAGTGTTAACATTTTCTTTGGCCACATTATTTTTAGATTAGTAGTAAGTTCAAACTAGTTTCTTCTTAATATATAGAATTTTAAAAGTCATTGTGACTTACAAATAGAAGTGTCCTTTTTTTATTGACACTACCGGCTATGTGAATTAAAAGTGTCAATTAGATGAGTAATTAACGCATAGTTGTAATTGGTAGAATTGCTTGTAATTGGTAGAATTGCTTAGTTTCCATTTGTGTACAGTGATAGCTAACATTCAGCCGTGTAATTTGCCTTATTATTCCTATATATACAAAGGAACCCTCACAATGAGGATTATCGAGTCAAAGGATAAATTGAATACCTTGACATGGTATCAGAGCCATAATTCTGAATTTCTTCGTGGTTTCTTATGCGATAGAGTAGGTCTTCGGTGGTGTCGGAATTTTTCGACCTCTTGAGTGCTGTCGGCGTCTTCGGTGGTGACTGGCGATGTCTTCTTTGAGTTCTGTCAAGACTCTTCATTTGGGTCCTACGTGGTGTCCGATTTTTGGGACTTCTTTGGTGCTGCCGGCGTCTCCTGTGGTGGCTCCCGTGGTGGCCGAGACCGTGCGGTGAACGTGGAGACAGAGACTTGTATTGGTGCGGTGAACGTGAGGCGAGATTGGTGAACCCGACGTGAATTAGAGGTTTGATATTAACCTCTGTTTATTGGGCTAAGTAATCCATTGTTTAATTGGGGTGTTAAAGTTTACTTGGACAATTTATCCATTGTTTAATTTGGGTCTTAAAGTTTACTTGGGCTCGATTTATATTGGGCTTTCTACTGGACTTTGGTTTTGCTGAATTTATATTGGGTTCTTTTGTTTTTAACTACGTACATCATGTCAACCAACATGTCTGAAACTTTCGGTGTCCTACAGCTAGACGATTTCGATTGGAGTATGAAATTGCAAATTACACTCAGGCCAATCTCAACATCCAGGATTACTTCTCTGGGTTTCAAAGCTTATGGGGTGAATTTGCTGATATTATCTATGCTAAAGTACCAGTTGGATCTCTTGTTGCCGTTCAAACTGTACACGAGCAAAGCAAGCGAGACCAGTTTCTAATGAAGTTACGTCCAGAATATGAGGCAATTCGCTCAAATCTAATGAATCGTGATCCGTCCCCTTCTTTGGATGTTTGTTTTGGGGAGTTACTTCGTGAAGAGCAGCGTCTTACAACACAGGCCACTATTCAACATCAACATATGACCTCAGATGTTGTCGCTTATGTAGCTCATGGGAAAAACAAATGGAGAGACATGAGAAAGATTCAATGCTTCAGTTGCAAGGACTATGGGCATATTGCTACTCATTGTACCAAAAAGTACTGCAATTATTGCAAGAAGTCGGGACACATTATCAAAGACTGTCCTACTCGACCTCAAAATCGTCAAGCTAATGCATATCAGGCTACTATCAGGCCACCAACTTCTGAGACATCACCTACTGCTGCCCAATCTGCTCTTACTCCTGAAATGGTGCAACAAATGATTGCGTCAGCTTTTGTTGCCTTAGGATTTCAAGGTAAACATAATCCTTCATCTCATTCTTGGCTAGTTGATTCTGGTGCCTCAAATCATATGACCAGTTCCTCTGAAGGTCTTTATGATATTCGCCCATATCAAGGCTCATCTCATATTCAAACAGCCAATGGGAGTCATTTAACTATTAATGTTGTTGGTAACATTAATTCTGCTTTTCGAGAAATTTTTATATCTCCGGGTTTATCTACAAATCTGATTTCAGTTGGTCAATTAGTTGATAACAATTATGATGTCCATTTTTCTTGTGATGGTGTTCTTGTGCAGGATCAGGTGTCGGGGAAGATACTAGCGAAGGGGCCTAAAATTGGACGATTGTTTCCATTACATTTTTCTATTCCTAGTTGCTTATCTTTGGCTTGTATAACTGTTAACAATAAAAGTGAAGTTTGGCACAAACGTTTGGGACATCCAAACTCCACTATCCTGTCTCATTTGTTAAACTCTGGTTTGTTGGGTAATAAAAATAATTCTTCTCATAATTTGTGTTTTGATTGTTCTACATGCAAATTGGGAAAGAGTAAGACTCTTCCTTTTCCTTCTCACAGTAGTCGTGCCAAAAAGAGCTTTGATATCGTGCATAGTGATGTTTGGGGCGTTTCACCTATCACCTCTCATACCCAGTATAAATATTTCGTGACTTTTATTGATGATTATAGCCGATACACATGGATCTGTTTTCTCCGTCTTAAATCTGAAGTACTTTTAATTTTTCAGACCTTTGTGACATATGTTGAGACCCAATTCTCCGCCAGTATTAAAATTTTACGATCTGATTCAGGTGGAGAATATATGTCCCATGAGTTTCATGATTTCTTAAAACAAAAAGGGATTTTGTCTCAACGATCATGCCCTTATACCCCTCAACAAAATGGGGTGGCAGAACGAAAAAATCGTCATGTACTGGATATTGTTCGTACATTATTACTTGATTCCCATGTTCCTTCAAAATTCTGGGTTGAAGCAGTGTCCACTGCAGTTTATTTAATCAATAGATTGCCTTCCCAAAGTCTACGCTTTGACTCTCCATATTATCGCCTTCATAATCAACATCCTACTTATCATGACCTACATACTTTTGGGTGCATTTGTTTTGTTCATTTACCTTCTCATGAACGACACAAGCTTTCTGCACAATCTGTTAAGTGTGCTTTTATGGGCTACAGTGTTTCGCACAAAGGATATGTTTGCTATGATCCATGTTCTAACAGATTTCGCATTTCTCGTAATGTTGTTTTCTTTGAGCAACAATCTTTCTTTCATACTCATGCTCAACATTTACCTGAAATTAGTATTCTCCCATACTTTGGTGATTTGACTTTTCATCCTGAAAGATTCAAGCCTGGACTCGTGTATGAGAGACGTCGACCAAATAGGCCTCTTCCTGAAGTTGACCTCACATCTGATCTTGTCCAACCCCACTCTTCTGAGCCTGAGTTGGCATCGAATACTGATGTACCTCCTGAACCGGGTCCTCGACGATCTACCCATATTTCTCGCCCGCTTGATAGATATGGTTCTTTTCATTCATTTGCCACTACACTGACATCTATACCTCCTAGTTATTCAGAAGCAGCTAAACATGAATGGTGGCGGAAGGCTATGGATGAAGAACTTCAAGCACTTCAGGATAATCACACTTGGGATGTTGTTCCTTATCCACCCAATGTCAAGGCTATTGGTTGTAAGTGGGTATATTCTATTAAGCTTCGTTCTGATGGAACTCTGGATCGTTATAAAGCTCGCCTAGTTGCTCTCGGAAATAAACAGGAATATGGGGTAGATTATGATGAGACATTCGCTCCAGTGGCAAAGATGACTACAGTGTGCACTATTCTTTCTATTGCGGCCTCTCAGGGGTGGCCTCTTCACCAAATGGATGTCAAAAATGCTTTTTTTCATGGTGATCTCAAGGAAAATATTTACATGACACCTCCTCCGGGCCTTTTTTCCTCTTCTTCACAAGTATGTAAGCTGAAGAAGTCTCTTTATGGGCTGAAATAGGCTCCTCGAGCATGGTTTGAGAAGTTTCTATCTACTTTGTTACAACATTCTTTTATCCAGAGTCAGTATGACTCCTCCCTATTTCTTTGTAAGACATCTACAGATATTGTTCTTTTACTTGTGTATGTGGATGATATTGTTATCACTGGCACAAATTCTGGTTTAATATCTCAACTCAGCAGCACCTACAGGCTTCCTTTCACATGAAGGATCTTGGTCCTCTAACATATTTTTTGGGCTTGGAAGTACACACTGATTCCACAGGTATATTTTTGAACCAACACAAATATATTCAAGACTTGATCACTTTGGCTGGTCTTCAAGATTCTTCTTCTGTCGATACTCCTCTGGAAGTCAATGTTAAATATCGTCGGGAAGAGGGTGAGCTCTTTCCTGATCCAACTATCTTTCGTCAATTAGTTGGGAGCCTTAACTACTTGACCATCACTAGGCCTGATATATCATTCGCAGTCCAGCAAGTCAGTCAGTTTATGCAAACTCCACGACATCTTCATCTTGTGGCAGTTCGTCGCATCATTCGGTATCTCCAAGGTACTCCTCATCGTGGATTGTTTTCCCCTTCTGAGTCTCCTATTTGTCTTGTTGCATTTAGTGATGCAGATTGGGCCGGCTTCCCTGATACTCGTCGTTCTGTTACGGGTTGGTGTATGTTTCTTGGTAATTCTTTGATCTCCTGGAAGAGTAAAAAGCAGGCACGTGTGTCTAAATCTTCAACTGAATTCGAATACCGTGCCATGTCCGCTGCCTGTTCTGAGATTATGTGGCTTCGAGGACTTTTAGCTAAACTTGGCTTTCCTCAGTCTGATCCTACACCCCTTCATGCAGACAACACGAGTGCAATTCAGATTGCAGCAAATCCAATATATCATGAGCGTACAAAGCATATTGAAGTAGATTGTCACTCAATCCGAGAGGCTTTTGACGCAAATATTATTTCTCTTCCGCATATCTTTACTGATCTACAGATTGCTGACATATTCACCAAAGCCATGACACGACAACGTCATCTCTTTCTTGTGGGCAAATTGATGCTTCTTGATCACCGAGCATCAATTTGAGGGGGGATGTCAATTAGATGAGTAATTAACGCATAGTTGTAATTGGTAGAATTGCTTGTAATTGGTAGAATTGCTTAGTTTCCATTTGTGTACAGTGATAGCTAACATTCAGCCGTGTAATTTGCCTTATTATTCCTATATATACAAAGGAACCCTCACAGTGAGGATTATCAAGTCAAAGGATAAATTGAATACCTTGACAAAAAGACGTGTGACTTGATGATGCTAAGTTTCGAGAACATGCTTGTGTAGCAATATTCTAGCTTACATAAGAATTTGAAGCTTAAGCATTGAATGAGTTAGAACAAATGCAGGATGGACGTGGAAGACTGGTAAAGGGACCAAGAAGAACTTCAGATAGTAAGTGAATGAAAGTGGTTTTGGTAGATGATCAATGTTATAAAGGTTCAAGTGCTTCAACTATATGGTTTGGATCTCTTAGCTCGAAGGTGGTTAAGTTAAAGGATATTGCACTTGAATATATTCTTCTTAGTGTTGTTTACGTATCAACACTATACAAATTGGATCTTATCTTGCGTAGATAATGGATTCAAGGGTTAGAAACACACTTCATATGAGATCAAGAAGTATATTAGTCTATTGTTGAGTATTTGACTTGATACGAAATAGATATGTACAAATAGTGAAGATGGAGTGGAGGTCTATATGATTGGTACTGCAACTTAGTGTTGCAAAGTGGATAAATTGACCTCCTACTTGATATTGAGATAGTATCAAAGACTCCACTAAATTTGATCTCAATTATTGTTCTTCTAAGATGGGTCTCTTACTTGAACTTGTATGTGATATTTCTGTTCGTATTCACAATGGTGATGTTTATTATGGTTCTGGATATTTGTGCAATGGTTTGAGTTTTTGAGTTGAGAAAATCATTTAAAGCTGTAAGAGCTGAACTTCCATAGAATAAATCCATCCAAATTTCTTTGTGGGCCGTGTTCAAGAGAGATAGAGATGAAACTTTACTTTTCATTACATTTATAGATGGATTCATGCACTTCAGTTATGAGACCGATTTTCTTAAGTTGAAGATATTGTATTGATTTAGACTTTTATGAAGTCGAGTAGAAAATCAGATTATGGAAGTGAAGATTTTAAGAACTGTTTGACAGCGTGAATTTCTATCACGAGATATCAATGATCTATGTAATGAGAGGAACTCTTATTTGATTGACTATTCTTTAATATCCAATAATTATATGGTGTATTGGATTGAAAGAATGAAATATTGCTGAATATGACGAATGATGAGGTTCAAGATATGTAGTACAACTTACATATTTGCTTTTGAAAATAGCGTTGGCTAACTACAACATATATATTAATGGAGTTCTCTAAATGTTGGTACCTTCAAAATATATAAGTTTTGGACACATAAATAACCGAATAAGGTTATCATAGACTATTAATGGACTATCTATGTTCTCAATAACAAGTGTGGGAACATGAGTCCATTGAGAACTAGATGTGTCTCAATGACATACATGTAATCCAATAAGGTACTTAAGTGAAATTTTAGATGGATATCTAGTCAAAAGAAGTGACTTTTGTCATATTTTTCAGTAAGAGAGAGAATATTGGAAAACATCGTTGAAATTAATATTATATGTATTGATGAATTAGTTTTGAATATATAAGTAAATATTCAAACTTCTCATTCAAGTGGGAGTAATTTGTTTCTGAGTTGGACCTATCTATTCGAGTGGGAGCTAAGAACCATTTAATATCGATGATTTTTAGTTCTGATGGGAGCTATCTATCTAAGTGGGAGCCATATAAGAACTGTCTAATTTCAATGATTCTTAGTTTGAAGTTGGATCTAAGAGCTAGTTCAGAAAATCAAAAGAGGAATTTCGAGAAAAGTTATGGAAGTTTATATAGGGAGAATATAATTTCAACCTAATCTGGATATGGTGAAAGTTTTATGAGGACATTATATTTACCGAAAACATTCAGGGTCTTGAAAGTTAAGTGGGAGACTAGTGAGTTTCTGATAGATAAAGCTTATTATTTTAAAAAAAGGTTATACACTTATACTCAATGTGAGTGTATTGAGTTGGATAAATTTTTTCATAACGATGGGATTCACTTCTGTACATCAATGCTAGCCGTGATGGTATGTTTAAATTTAGAATTACGCCAAATTGATCTAGAGACTGTATTTTTTATTCTCAATTGAGAAATGATTAAAGATATCAAAATGAATCGACTTTTAGATTACATGTTAAAGCCTTTTTTTGTATAGTGGTAACTTTACAGTTATATGCATGGCCAAATACAGTCATCTCTACAGTTGTACTTGAGTTTTTAACAAGGTTAAATCTCATACAAGAATTTCGTCATATGGACAAAAATTACTGTATTTGTATAAAAGGTCTGATGGTAGGTTGTAATTTTAATATTGATATTGATGACATTGTATTGGCTAAGCATGATAAGGAGTGTATAGAGACCAATTTGAAATGACTGCGGTCATTTTTTGAGACAAAAGACATGGGTTTAGCAAATTGTATGATTTGTGCTAAGAATACTTTTCGTATGTTCTTGCTCCATCATAAGAGTTTTATACTATAAATACTCATGTGGAATTACAACTGTGACCCTATAAGCCTTCATAAATGTCCAAAGATTTCATAAGTGCACAAAAAAATATCCAGAGAATCATATCTAGTATGATTAAGAGTTAGGAGATAGAAGTATACAATGATATATACTTTTCCTAACAATGATCATGCCATGGATCTAATCAGTAGGTATCAATATTATCTTTAGAAAATGTATTGTGATACCTGAAAGGTGCTGTTGTCAGTTATTCTATTTCGTTGTCAAAGGAATAACTTATGATTGGATTAGATATACAACTATTGACTAAGAATGAGAGTTAGTCGAGCACAATTAGTTATTTGACTTACGCGCTTTTGCTATATAGAGTAGCAAGAAGCATATGCTGTTATGTATATTTTGGCAGCTAAAGAAATTGTTTGGTATGGAGGTATTGAGCATCTAATGATACTAGTTGAGAATATGAGATCCATGACAGTTATGCAACTATCTTATATGTTAAGATCTCAAGTATAAAAATATATCCAAACACTTAATGGTAATTATGTGAGAGACATTAGCAAATAAAGTGTCTTTGCGATATATCTATGTAAATAATGATATGTAATCATCATACTCTGAAGATGTCTAAAGATATATTTGTTGATAATATGGAATCTCTAGAATTTTGTAGAATATGATACTTGGTGTATTAGACAAACTCTTGATTGAGTTTTGTGTGCCCATAGATGAACAATTTTGAGTTCATGTGTAATCTAATATTGGGATTGCAAGATAAATGATTTGTATGCACATATAAAGTATGTCGAACGGGTTGAGATTGGCTTACTCACACAAGCAATCGCCTCAAACATTTTAAGATGTGCTGAGATGAGACACAGTGATCATGTTGTGTACATGATCCAGTCGCCTTGATAGTGATCATTTTGTTTACATGATCCAGTCACTTTGATAAGGTATCAAGATGATATTACAACAAGTAATCGAAATGAATTTCGCTATCCGTTAAACCTGTTCAGTAGCCAGATCGAGTTCTCAATTTGAGAATGCCTGGAGGAATGAACATAAGGAGAACTCAAGTTAAGTATCGAAAAATACTTGAACTAGGATCTGTACGATGTTATTTGTTTACAAAGAATATGATATATACCCTAAGAAAGGGGGAAAATATTGTAGTACGTGTTTCATACCGCATGTGCTTTTACGACCAATATTGAGTAAATAAGTAAATGGATCTCTGCTTTCTCATTGTGTGAGACCCTGAGGTTTATGTAACCTCATATATACCATTATGACTTTTGACTGTTTCTTGAGGTTTTATTTCAGTGTTGCTACTTTAGCATGTTGCTAATGACTATGATTGATTCGATTTGATGGGGCATGTCTAGAAAAGTAGCTGATTTAAAATCGAAGGATTCAAATAAGAAAGGAAAACTATTTTGACGAACATTTATGTTTGTATTCATCGGCCGGACAATTGTGTTTAACCATTTGGGGTATAGAATGCAATTGTGAATACAATGATATGATGCGGAGTTCAAGTATGTTCCACAAATACTCGAGGGGTCGGAGATACTTGAATTAATGTTGGAAAATGAGTTTGGGGCATAACGAGATGTGATGTTCCTCCTCTAGTAGAGCTACTATATATCCCTAACAGGTTTATAGTACCGTAAGCTCTAATATTACTAAATTGGTCGCACAATCTATTTGCCGTATGAATCTTTGTGAAATAGATCTTGAGAAGGATCTAAGGTGTGACATTTATTGTCACTTGTGGTTCGGATCAACCCCATCATGTGCGAGTGAGAGATGTTGGAAAATACAGATAATGGGTCGTCCATGTGGGGTGACCCGACCCGCAGGATTTTATAAGAGTTGGAGGGAGTGGTTTGAATTTAGAATTCAAACCCATAACTTCCAAGTAATCACTTGAAACTTCTACATAGAAGTTATGGAAAAGAGGGGGAAAGGCAAGACACAAAAAAAATGGTGAAAAAAAAAATTCGTATAGAAATTCACCTCAAAATTGGAAAGTCCCTAAAATCACATTTTTTTGCATGAAATCTCACAAGAAATTATACTTAAATTGTGGACAATAATCCCCTTCCATTGTAATTGAGATTTGGATCATTGGAGTACAAGAAAATACAAATTTTGGAGATTTGAAAACAAGGTGATTCAACCACACAAAGATCTTGAAATTCATCATTTCAAGTAAGTTTGTTGACCCGAAATTCATGTCAAAACATGCTACGATTTTCCTACACTGAGTAAAGTCTTAGAACAGAGTAGAGGGAATACACAGCCCTCTCCTCAATGTTACATAATATATTAAATGAAACTAGAAGAGTAAATCTAAGTTTCCTACATGTCCTCAGCTAGGATTTCCAAAAATGTTCTATCCATTTTGTCCGAAACCTAATCAATTCCCTTACCTTTTTTGGTGATTCCAGTATTGAATAAGAGAAGGAAATTTTATTTCTCCACTCCGTGGCATTAGTAGCAGAGAATTTCTCCATCACATGATGCTCGCAAGCCAAGTTCTACCCATAATCTTTCACATTAGTCATGTACGATCTTACAAGATATAGTGAAGATATGATATTGTTTCACTCGAAGAGGATGTAATGCAAGACTAGACGGTGGATGAAATAGAGAAGTACTACAGGAATTTTGTATGGTAGGAAGATTTCCAGAAAGTTAAATTAATTATACTTCCTATTTTTTATGGTTTGAAGTGTTGGGCTATTAAAGGACAAAATGACCATAAAATAAATGTAGCAGAAACGAGAATGCTAAGGTAGATGTGTGGTTATACTAAAATAAATAAGATGAGAAAAGAGAGCAACAAGTGGAGGTGTTGTTGGTCGAGAATAAATTAAGGGAATGACTAGTTGTCGAAAATGTAGTTGATAGAAAGATAATCTAGCTTGTGTACATGAATTTCATAGAAGGTTCATATACATTAATACTCCATATTCAATTATCTAAGTTATTTATCTAATATAAGGTACATATGTAAGTGCTTATGAATATTCAATGCATATATGCATTTATGATTATAAAATTTGATCAAGGTTTGTTTTCTATAGCAATAGTAAATAAGGTTTCATATATAATAAGAGAGACGCATTTGATCAAAGAAAGTTGAGGGTGCTCGTGTTCTTGAGAGTCCATTGTTTCTAACAAATTGGTATCATAGTGAGATTAAAAGAATAGTTAATAGATGGCATTAAACAACATGTTGCCACTACAAGTCCCTAAATTCAATGGGAAGAATTATATTTGATGGAGACAACAACTGAGGGTGCTATACGGTTCCCAAAACTTGTAGGAAATTGTAAAAAGCGAATTCAGAGAACCTGATGGCAAAAAAACTTGTCAAATCTGATACCCGTAGGCCCTGCCCCGTTTGGGACGGGGATTACCTATTTAATCGAGTAATCGGGTTAGGCATGAGCAGGGAATTTTGCCATGGCGCAGGTACGGGGGTAATAGGGGCCCCCTCCCTGTTTAATTATTATTATTATTATTCTTTTTTTGCGAATTCAATACTTTAAATGGAAAATTTCCACAAAATTTCATTAATTCTAGTAGAAAATGACAACTAAGATTATCTAAGGGATATGACAAAATAATAAAAATCTTAGTTTACCAAATATATTCAAATAATTTAACTTTTAAAAATAAATAAATTAATCAAAAAAATTAATAATTGTATTATTGTCTCACTTTAATGAATGTGTGCAAGAAAATGAATTATCAAAAATTAATTAAAAAAAAAATTAAATGGGTACCTAAACGGGGCAAAATCCTCGACCCTCCTCGCCACCCCATCTTAAAAGGGTAATGGGGTGCGTACGAGGTGGGAAATTACCCGGCGGGGCGGGGGCCCCAAACCCGCCCCGTTGCCATGAAGATCAAGTGCAACCCACACAATTAAATTTTTTTCCTTCATGAAAATTATGCCGAATTCGCAAGTTTGAACCAGAAACTTCTTAAAATTGAAGTGGCAGTTTTGGGTCTATTTCTCTGTCATATTGTCAATTGAGAAAATCTCATTACAAATTTCGAATTCCTTTAGTGGTGCTTTCTCCTAAGCCTCCATGCCAATTGCAAGATAATAGAATTGAGAAAAGTTATTTTTTTGTATTAAACCTCGTCTCGAATCATTTCAATGCAAAGTTTTATCTGTTAGAGAGTAGATATATTTATTTATTTACATTTTACAATTTTTATAAGTGGGTGGTGGAGATACTTGAACCCGAATGACACTTTTATTTATTTATATTCTTCGACATCACACTCACCTACATAGAGTTAGATGTAGTACGGAGAAAGGGCATTAACTTCCGATTCACAAACTTTCATGAGTTCTTGAAACCTTTGATTTAATAGTTATCCAATTCGCCATGAGATTGCATTCCGTTCCTTCGAGCATTATATATTTGATGTCGATAAACTGTTCTTGATGTTGTCGTGATATTTAAATTGTAATCATCGGTAGGAGTAGCTTGTCCTCGTCGTGTAATCTAACTTTTTCGATGTTCTTGCATATTTAACAGGGACCTTTACTCTTTACATACTCATGTCCATTTTCACTGTGATATTTGTGGTAATTTGGGTACCAGAAACGAAGGACAAAACCTTAGAGGAAATTCAATTCTCCTTCAGATGAGAATTCTCCATTTCACTTGATAATTTGTTATTATTCACCAAGTGTTGTGTAAAGACAGACGCGTAATATTTTTGGATCGTGTTATTTGCAAGTGTATGTTTGGTATGTTGTGATGGACATGTAATCTAACTTTTTCGATGTTCTTGCATATTTAACAGGGACCTTTACTCTTTACATACTCATGTCCATTTTCACTGTGATATTTGTGGTAATTTGGGTACCAGAAACGAAGGACAAAACCTTAGAGGAAATTCAATTCTCCTTCAGATGAGAATTCTCCATTTCACTTGATAATTTGTTATTATTCACCAAGTGTTGTGTAAAGACAGACGCGTAATATTTTTGGATCGTGTTATTTGCAAGTGTATGTTTGGTATGTTGTGATGGACATATTAAAAATGAGTCGGAATTAAGGAAGAAGTGATGTATTTAGTATATAACTAGTGGACCCTAGACAGAAGTTGTCCTTGAACCAGTGCATCTTGTTAACCTACTACTTGTGAATTCCTTGGTTTGTGTCATTCAACTACTTTGAGTGTATTTTTGGTATGTTGTGATTGATGTATGGATTGATTGTAAATGATCTAGAACAAAGAAAAAAGTGAGATACATAGCATGTAGTGGATCGAAAATATAATTTTTCCTGAACAAAGAAAAAAGTGAGATACATAGTATGTAGTGGATCGAAGATATAATTTTCCCTGGTGTTAACAGGATACTCTCGTGATACAACATTTCTTGTAATTAATATACAATACTGACAAGGATGGAAGGGAATTCGATCTTAATGTTAGAGAAATACTCAAAAGATTTTCTTGCGAATAATAGTCAAATTATTATTATTATTTATTTTTATTTTTATTTTTATTTTTTGTAAAAGTGGAACAAAAGGAATCTAGTTTTAGAATTGATGTTGGATGTCAAACCAAAAGTGTGTCTATTTTACATGTGTGCTTTTAAAAATGGCTATCTTTATTTGGAACGCATTTTTTAATTTGAGAAAAGGCTCCTTATTACCTTTCAAATCATGAGCATTGAAACACGGGAGCGAGAAAGAGAGAAAATGAATGTGCCCTCTATCATAATATAATAGAAAATAAGGCGAAAACGAGAGTGGTTTTTTTGAATAGTTCAATTCTTCAAGTTGGATACAATATTTTTCGATGTACACTTACCTCGTCTACATTTAAATGTTTAGTCTTCACTTTGAATTTTATAAAAGGTCTTGTGAGCTCCTTAACAATGTAAACCAAAGTTATTTCTAAATCATTAAATTTGCTCTTAAAAAGTCACTTATGAAAAAAAAAATAGTAATAATAAATAGATAAATTGCCTATGCAATAACTATATTTCACTTAGGGTGCGTTTGATTGCACATATTTTTCATGGAAAATGAGTTTTTTCCACCTTATTTTCTACTTTTGTCTTGTTTGATTGGCAATTTTTTCTAAGGAAAATATTTTCCTTCTTTTGGTCACGTGACCACATTTTCCTTGAAAACAAGGAAAATATTTTCCTTGGGGGAAAGTGGATTTTATTTACCATGGAATTTTATCTTTCCAAAAATTCTTGCTAACCAAACCACGTTAATATCTCTCTCTCTCATCTCTGCGTTAAAATATCTCTCTCTCTTCTCTCTCCCCACTTACAAATCTCTACCCTCTCTCTCATCAATTCAACCGAGCCAGAGGAAGAACTCAACAATTCTCTGCTTCCAGAGCGGGTAATTATTCCAAGAATCTGGGTTTATGGTATTTTCTCGATGACTTTGACAATCATCGCCGCCTAAAACTCACCGACTTACGAAGTTTCCGATTTCCACAAGGATTGTAACGCGAATTTGACCGTTCAGATCAATACGGTAAGTTTATCTAGCCGTTTATATCCCCTTTAATTGTCTATAAATTGGATCGCCTAGCCTTGTTCATCAATCATTAGGAAGCCAGTGGTCCGGGTTGGTATTATTTTTCGATGTTGCTTTGTTATCGGTGGTCATGTGTCATTCATTTCAATTATTGGATTGAGCATAGGAAATTCGATTGTACTGATTGCTAGTCACTTTCCATCGTTTAGCTTATCGTCACCTCCCTAGCTTATTGTAACGCGAATTTGGTGGAGAAGGATTTCGGCAACAGGTAAATTGTTCTCTGTTTTTCTTCATCTTTTGTTTGTTAGTTTGGATTTTAGAGAACTGGGTGACTATAATTTCATTGTTTACTGATGATGTTTTCTATAAAAAGTGAGAACTTGATATATTTTCCTAGCATTGATATGTAAACAGCATTTGATTGAGCATTCCAATTCGATAATCATCAGAAGGAAATTGTTTCCGGTCACTACCATTTAGAACGTTACATAAGGGTGCTAGATGAGATCTTCATTGCTTTGAATTTGCACATTCTTTGCATTTATGAATTGAGGACATATGTCACTTGGTAAGACTGGTTAACTACATCTCAAATGTTTTCCACATTCCACATCCCAGAAAATTTCCCCAAAATTCCTCATTCTCAGTATTCTCTTCTCTATTGCAATGAGCCTTAATATTGTCTATCTGGGAAATATTTCTATCCTCTGCTTAATTTCAAAACTTCACTCTATCTTATTCCCAGTATGGTGAATAAACTATTGTTGGTCCCTAGTGAATTTGATTCTTGAAGTGCACAGACTCCGAAGTGGAGATTTAGTCCACTATCAGATTTTCACAACTACTCAATATTTGATAAGTATTCATTAGTGTTTTGAATGTGGAATTTTCTTTACAGGAGATGATAACTAATTAGCAGTCTACCTTTATATCTAGTATGAAAGTATCCTTTTGTGCTGTGATGGTTGATTTTTAAATGAAGTGGTTCGTCATGGTATTGGAGCAAGCAAATTTCTTGGGATCAAGTTTTGCTATCACTATTTATTGAACTTGTGCACATACGAGGCTTTTGACAAAAAAATGAATTCATTTTGTGTGAGTGAGGGCATGTTCAAGACTAGATTTAAGTGAATAAACGTGTCACTCTTTAATGACGTTTGACATATTTTAAGGCAGATTGTATCATTTCTAGTTTATAATCATCTCACTGTGTTGGAGACAGTTATTTTATTGCTTAGAGTTTATTGTACCTACTATTAATCTCTGCTTAGAGAGATAGTTGAAGATTTAGAAGTAGCTTAACAATTTATGCCCTTGGGTATATGTTCTTGATTCTATTAATTGGGGGATTGCTGTGGTGCGAATGAGTTAGGGAAGCATGAAATTGAAAAAAATGATTTTAAGAATTCTAATATAACCAGTTGACATTATGCTTGGAAGTGTATGCAATGAATTTCTATTATGATGTAGCTATGTTTAACTTTTTATTCTATAATGCTTTTATGTTATTCTTTCTAAACAAATTTTTATTGAATTTTTATTTACCGTGGTAGTTTATAACATGGCTACAACAACGAATCAATGTCGATGCTGACGACAACATTTAGGTATATTTTGGATGATGGTCATGCAAGCGATTGTGATATATAACGAATTTAGGCATCGTGCACGACATCTTCCAAGAGCTCCTCATACAAATTGGAATTCTGAAAGAGAAATAACACTTACACGAATGTTTGGCACGAGTGATACAATATGTCGTGATCTCCTTATGATGAAAATAGGTTCATTTCAAAGATTATGTGCTTGTTTGCGAACTTATGGATTGGTTGACAGTAAATACGTTCAAATTGAGGAACAAGTCGCAATTTTTCTGAATACTGTCGGGCATGACCAACGTAATCGCGCTGGACGTTTTACTTTCTTTCGCTCTGGTCAAACAGTGAGCTTTTACTTTCACAGAGTCTTACACGCTTGTCTTGGATTGTATAGAGATGTTGTGATTAATGCCACTCCTCATAACTCACCATACGAAAAAGAAAATGTGCAGCCATGGTACTCCTTTTTTCAGGTTAGTGGTTTGTAGTTATTTCATCACATTTCTTAAAATTTCAAGATGAAAAATTAATTTTGAAAAGTATTGTTTTTTAAAGGATGCCGTAAGAGCAATCGATGGTACACATATAGCTACGTATGTGCCTTTAGAGGAGCAAGGTAAATATCGCAATAGAAAGCAAGTGATTTCCCAAAATGTTTTAGTAGCTTGCGCATTTGATATGAAATTTACATACGTGCTTGCCGGTTGGGAGGGATCCGCACATGACGGTCGATTGTTACGGAGTGCAATATTGCGCCAAGGACATAAGCTAACAATTCCTATTGGTAAGTTGTGTCACTATTTTGAAAATATTTCTTCCACGCATAAGTTATAATTACCTAACTACCATCTTATGAACGACTCTTTCCTAGGTAAATATTACCTTGTTGACGCTGGCTTTCCATCGGTTTCGAGTTTTCTTGCACCATACCGTAGGACTCGTTATCATCGTAGAGACATTGAAGGTCAACGTCCTGAAAGTAGTAAGGAGTTGTTCAATTTTCAACATTCATCTCTACGCAATGTTATTGAGCGTACAATTGGTTTGCTGAAAAAAAGATTTGCATATTTGAAACATCAACCCTATCACGACATTGACACACAAGCAAAGATCGTCCTTGCCTGTTTTGCCATCCACAACTTCTTAAGGACTGATGATGTAGAAGATGTTTGTGAGGAGGACGACTTAGATAGTAGTGACGATGAGGTTAACCCTACGCATATTGATGTACTTGAAGATGAAACTCCAAGTGCTCACATATCTTTCACAAATCAGGAAGCGTGGTCTAATAAGAGGAATGCGATTGCTGATTTAATGTGGGCTGATTATCTTCCCAATTAGAATGCGGGAATTGATTTCAATTGATATCTGATTTTTTTTTCTTTTTTTCTTGTTTTTTATTTTTTATTTGTTTTTCATTTCTATGTAATGGATATAAATTTACTAGACTTTCATATGTAGTAATTGCTTGAATTGAAGACGTATTGACATTAAGCAGATTTTTTGTTTTTTTTCCCCATGTCCTATAATAGTTGACATAAGATTGCTAGAATTTTAAATATTGTAATTGGAATTGCTGTTATTGGAGACATTTTTGACATGCAATTTTTTTAAATGTTCTTATTTATTGGTTGACCATAAACAGTTAATCTTCCACTATACATGGCAAATATTCGACAAAGCTCGGCGGCACCTTTTCGAGTTCCTAGACCAACCCTTCATTCAGATGTGGAGGAAATAAGCTCAACCCAAGCGGATCCTAATTCTCGGAATCGTCAAATACGTTGGAGTGATGCAATGGACGGTTGTATGATAACTGCACTACTACATCAAGTGTTGTCTAATCACAAAAGAAGTGACAATGGCTTTTCATCATATCACGTGTCCAAAGCAATCGAGAACGTGCACAATGGATGCGGAGTCACGGTGTCTGATAAGAATGTGAGGGCGCGATTGAAAACTCTGAAAAAAGAATATGTTGAAGTTCTTCAGTTGTTAAGCATGAGTGGTTTTGGGTTAGATCCTCACACTAGACATGTCACAGCCAATGTACTAGCTTGGGAGGAGTTGTTGAAGGTACAAAATTTCATTGACCAATGAAAGTATTATTCCTTAAATATTACTAATCTAATTTATTCTGCCCACTAACTAGCGTAAAACATATTTCACTCTTTTTCTTGTAGGGCAAACCAAAATTTGGAAAGTGGAGGACCAAACTTTGTTCTCGTTATGATGATTTGGAGGCTATCTTTGGAAATGATTCTGCTACAGGAGATCATGCTGTAACCGGAAATGACATTTTATCCCCCGATCATGGTACGTACTAGATCGTACATAAAAATTTATATAATTCATATTATATTAGAGATTCTAACAAATTCTTATTTTATTATTTTTTTAGATGAAAATGTGCATGAAGTTGATGGTCAAAATGAGGATACAGATCCAAGCCCCATTCGCTCTCCTAAGTGTAATGCCGAAGGAGGAACTAACAAAGTTCGCCGTCGACATACCCAACCTAATGATGAGAGTCTCGTTGCCCTATCAAGCATTGTCGAATCATCTAAAAAAATTGCTGTTGCTATGGAAACTCAAGCAACATTAGATACGCTAAACCATATCAATTGGCAATTGGTTCTAGAAAAATTACAAGGCATGAGTATAGAAAAGCGTGACATAATACAAGTAATAAAAATATTTCGATCGGATGAGAGTCTGGCTAAAGTATTTATGAGTTTGACTGATGAAGAAGTCATGCGTGATTTAGTATTTGAGAATCTGGGCCGTGATCCGCCTGCACTATTTTAAGATGACTTGCTTGGATAATTTAACAAACATATGTGAAAGTATGACATTTATGTTGATTTTATTTGCTATTTTCTTATGATACAGATTTTTCGGGTTTTTTCATTTTCATTTTATGTAATACATTGAACGAAATTTCATCATTATTTATTGAATTGATTATCAGATTATTATTTTTGACTGCAACGAAGAATATGTAAGTGGTAGAAATCTGAATTGTTAGGGATAATTATTTTATCTCGACAGTGTTTATGCATCTTTCGTACCAAATCTTGGTATGTTTTTATCCACAAATGAACTGCTATATTAATTATGATTGATTAGGATTTGGCCGCATTTATGTATACAATTTATTTAAAATTTGGATCATTCATTGACAAACTTTCATGGGAAAAAACCACTATTTTCCATCGAAAAAGTGACAATTTCCATGAAATTCCATGGAAAATAGTGGTTGTCAAACAGATAAAGTTGGAAAAAATGATTATTTTCATGGAAAATAATGGCTATCAAACACCAAAAGTTGGAAAATTACAACATTTTCTAGGTTGAAATTTAAGTCAATCAAACACGTGTAATTAACATTTTCCATGTAAATAATTTCCAGGCAATTGAATTACCTGGAAAATATTTTCTTTCTATGCAATTTTCCTACTTGCAATCAAACGCACCCTTAGTATTGATCAGATAATTATACTTCAATTTTGTTCAATTGAATGATTGTATTTTAGATTGATTTTAAACGGATAACTACATTTTAATTTGATTTGATTTCAATTGAATAAATAAACTTTTATTTTATTTTAATTTAGATAACTTGGCCCAATTTCTTTTGTAAAATTTGATGAAATGACGGTATAAATGATAGTCATCAATCATCACACATAATTATTAGTTGTTGATATAGAATAAAAATAATATTAAAATTAATGATGACCATCATTTATTGACTGTTGTGTCATCAATTATTATTTCAAATGACAAATTTGATGGAGTTACCTTATTAAAATCAAATTAGGCATAATTTAACAACTAAACAAAATTGAATTACACAACCTAATTATAATTAAATGAAAGTAAAGTTAACATGAATGAAATTTACCATATCACAGAAAATTCAAAAAATTTCAAGAAAATAATAGAACTTGACAGTTGTATTGGCAACTAGTTGATATTGATTGTCACATAACAAAATCGGTTAAATATTGTCTTTTCGAAGTTTTTTATTTCAAAATTGAACTACTCTTTCTCCCCTTTCATATGTTTGTCATTAGAGTTATTCTAAAATTTTAAGTTCAAAAGTAATGATCCATTTAATTGTAAGAATGAAATTTGGATGAAAAGAAAACGAATTCCAAGAAATTGAATTATCAAGAATTTGTTTTACTGGAAATTGTCAATTAAATGTGTGTGATTGATATAATTTTCCACTTGAAAAATGTTGAAATTTTGGATCTTTTGGTGTTTGTTTGGCTTTGTTTTCTATGAAAATTGTCAATTAAAGAAATAGAATTTGTTAAAATTGTGAATAGAATTTGTTTCTATTAAAAAAAAAAAAACTAGAAAACACTTTTTCACCAAAACCGAAGGAAAGAAAATTCCCTAAAAACGAAGAAAAAGGGTCACGTGAAGGGTAGGGTGAAAAACCAATTCCATGGAAATTTTTGCCCATCAAAAAAGACATTTGGGTGGAAAATTAAATGGGAAAATTTCATAAACAAGAGATTAAGTATAGTATATTTCAAAATTAAGAAAACAAGTTTCAAACTTCCAAAATCAGATTTTTATTAAAATATATTTATGATTTAATTAATTTATTAATTAAATATATTTAGGTCACATATCTATACAATTTGATCACAACTTAACAATTTAATTAATCACTTATTACTTTTTGGTCACAAATCAAAAATTTTAGGTCAAAAATTATTTTACGATCACAATTCAAAAATTTTATAGGTCACAGTTTGTTCATTGGTCACAAATCAAAAAATTAATTAGGCACGGATTAATCTTTAGTCACAACTAATCAAATTATTGGTCACAGATTGAAAATTTTATAGGTCACATATTATTCTTAGATCACGAATAAAAAAATTTATAAGTCGCGGGATAATTTTTTGTCACAGTTACCTAATTAATTAATCACAAATTAATTTTTAGTCACAAATTATCAAATTATTGATCACAACTTATTTCTTGGTCACAAATTAAAATTTTTATAAGTCACAGGATAATTTTTCGATCACAACTCAATAAATTATAAACAAGTTTGATGAGGTGGTATTAATAATTGTAAAAGTGGAGAAAACAAGATTATTGGCATTAACCGAGGAATAAAATGGCAAAATAGCTAAATTCCTATGGCAAAATAATATGTGATCTATAAAATTAATAATTTATTGAGTTACTTATTATTTTTTGGTCACAAATCAAAATTTTTATATCATAAATTATTTTACGACGACAATTCAAAAATTTTGTAAGTCACAGTTTGTTTATCGGTTACAAATCAAAAAAATTAATTAGTCACAGATTAATTTTTAGTCACAACTTATCAAATTATTGGTCACAACTTATTTTCGTTCACAAATAAAAAATTTGTAAGTCACATTATTTTTCAGTTATGAATAAAAAAATTTTATATGTCACAGATCACAAATATTATATGTCACAATTTATCAGACAGTCACAAATTATTAATTTTTTAGGTCGCACATTATTTTTTTGTCACAATTTATCTTTTTCATCGATCACATTGGTCACAAATTAACTAATTTAATGGTCACAATCAACCAATTAATCTGTGACCATCACCAAACAATCCCTACCTCCACCATCACCAACGCAATCGTCATCAATGGAACCACCACCACCCTACAGCAACACTACTGTCTCAAACAAAATCAACACTACCGCCACACACCGCCACACCATCACCCCACAGCAACACCTCCCACCACCGCCACACACTATCGTACCGCACACACACTCCTACAGCAACACCACCACACACCGTCGCACCATGAAAACACCACTGTTAGACCACCACGCCAAATACGCCACCGCCAGATCCCCCACTGCCGTACACTGCCACACCACACACACTCCTACTGTAACATCACCACACACCTGCACCACCGCCACATCAGATCTACCACCGTCGCACACTGCCACATCACAAACACACACACTCCTACAGCAATACCGCCACACCACATCCACCACAGTCAGATCTGCCACCTCCACGTCAATGTTGCATACTACCACACCACACACTCACCCGTACAACAACACTGCTACTCCACCAAAATACCACCACCAGATCGCCACACCACATGCACCACCGCTAGATTTGCCACCACCACACGTACCACCGCCAGATCCGCCGCCATCACACAACCACTACACCTCATCCACCACCACGCAGTTTCTTCACAGAATATAGAGAGAGTGTGTGTCTAAGACGAGAAAGCAATGTAGAGAGAGATAGAGAAAATTGGGAATTAATTAGGATTTGTGTGTGTAATGGAGTATATATATTTAGTAAAAATATTTATTTTAAAAAAATATTAATTAAAATAAAACATCTGATTTTCGAAAGATTAAACTACCCATTTTATTTTAGAATTGTGAATTTCTAAAGTATGGAATTGTGTAATTTCCACAAATTAAATTCTATTTTCCATGGAATTGGTTTGTATCAAACAGGCTTCAGTTCCAAACCCTGCCCGACAAATAAACTCATAACCACTTTTCATTTTGCCAATAATCTCATTACTACAAAAATTAAAATTAAAAGGGTTCAAGAATAATCATTTGACCAAGAATAAAAAAGGACCAATCTTATCATCAAATTTGTGGCCCAAAAAATTGGAAAAATAATTTCACCCAATTAATCCCAATTAAAGCGTAATCCCATTTTTACCACACTCAATATTTTCTTCCAAAAATACTATTAACTGTAGTAAAAATGCTCACATTTTAGCCTAATTTGGAGGATGTTAAAATAAAATTTTTAATTCAAGCCAGAATCAACAATTAATTTTTAATAGAATCCACAACTTTTCAATTACATTTTTAATCAACTTCTACCAAAATTTATTAGAACTTTGATTTTAATCCCTACCAAAGACTTAATATCAAGAAAATAGCCAATTCCTCAAATTAGAACACTCCCCCCCCCCCCTCCTCTTTTTTTAATTTCTCTTTCGGTAACCCCCCCCCCCCCCCTCTCATTTCATAACTTCTCGTTCGAACAAGTCGTGATGAAACTCCCCGCTTGCTAAATATTTCATTGTGCAAGAAGAGTACTCTGGGAATGAGAAGAAGTAATTGAAGCTGTCGATTTAACCTCCAAGATGAAAAAGAAGAAGCAAGAGATAGTTATGAATGATGGGAAGATAAACAATGGAGTCCAAAACCCAGAGATATCCTCATCCAAAGACGATAGGATTTTAGATGTAGCCCAAAATTATGTTGTCAAATGGTTTATTGTGCAACTCTTTTTGTTTTGTTTCAACATTCCTTCATGATCTTTCTCTATTTGAGAGTCTAGTTTTCTATAGGAATCAATTTAGTCTCTCAGCTCTCTTTGCAATTTTAGTAGGCGTTCGTTCTGTCTTCATTCTCCAAACAACAAGTTCGGAGGATACATCTCCATCCATTCTCTTTCACATATATCAATTATAATATGTATTTTATAGAAACACGAATGACGTATAATATATATCAACAATATAACACGAGGAAAAATGATAACATATCTCCATCTAGGTAACATTCATATTAGCTAAAACAATTTATATATGTTTACATTGTAATAACATCAATCTACAACAACCATTATAAAGGATGATCAATAACATTAGTTGATTACCATATGTTACAATGCATTACACTTTTCAAATATAACAAATGGAAATATTCATATAAAATATAAAACACGTTAAACTTTTGATGTTGTTTGATTTTGAATGAGACGCAACATTTCACTCAAATTCGCTCCTAAAAAATTTGGGACCTCACCCATGCGTGCATTCTAGCATGATATTCGCAAAATGAACTTGTGAAGTTATTTTCTTACCGTCAAATGCATAGGATACTTACCAAATGAAGCTTTCCTACCATTCGTGGTGACTTACACAAATTGCGAATTATCCTAATCATTCATAAAATGATCATCATGCATTCTCCAATCAATTTCATCCATATCACGAAAACATTTAAACTACCCATATCAATTTTCAAGCAGGCTCGATATCAGATGAATGGTTCATATGATGTTTGCAGTGGAGAGAGAGAGAGAGAGAGAGAGAGAGAACAAAAATATTGCACATAACACAAGTTGTTAAGAATTTGATATACAATAGTTTCATAATAGATGCGAAAACAAAGATTTATTTCACCAATTTAAAGTTACAAATTATAATCAATTACCTAAAATATAGGAATATTCGTATGGTAGTATATTTGATATAATATTTCATAATTTGCAGTGAGTTTGATATTTAATAAATGTCGTAGTATTTTTCGAATTGTAATTCAAAACGGGCCTAGTAGCTAAAAATTCCCAAGAGAAATTGCAAAAAAGGTTTCTTGATTTTGAACTTGAAAGAGTTGCTATATTCGATATGTGTACTTCACATCTGAGATAGAATCAATGTGTAGGTTGAAAAGTCGGAGATTTTACCCACAATGGATCGCCCTTCGACCTATATCCTTTCTTTCTATTGGCCTCACCACTCTGTTGAAGTTATGATTCATAACTAATCCCAAAATGAAGTAAGCTAAAATTTCGAGGTCAACATCTCTTCAACTCACAACTACTTCTCACTTAAGTGTTTCTTCAATATATTATGGGTCGACTATAAATTACTTATTCCACGTGTTCTAATAATAATACTAGTCAAATGGGTCGATATTAACAACTATAAATTAATTATTAACAGATTTACGGCCGGCCTCTCTGTGCTCGAAAGTACAGATAAGAAAAAGCTGTTCTTTAATCAAAGCTATCCAATTCCCACCAACCAAGTAATGAATAACTTCAAGTTCTACAAATAAAAATAAAAAAGAAAATAAATAAATAAAAACCAGTTATGCATATGACAGCTAATAAAGTCAAAGGATGTTTCCAATGAAAGAAAAATGGCAGATCTCAATCTGGAACCACCCATGAGCCAGTGGGACAATGGGTTCACGATAAAATTTAAAGAAGGGACTGTTTGAAGAACATTATTAGACAAAAAAAAAATGAAAATTCTGACTGTTAACCATCACATCCAGTTGGTTTTGTTGACTTCTCATCTTTTGTGTGGGATTCAACTGTGTATACAACGGCGAGAATTCTCATTTTAATAAAACAAATAGTGTGTCCCAAACAGGGACTTAAATAAATATATTTTCGATTTTAAAAGAGAATCTTTAACTTTGTTGAGGTCTTAGGCTCGACTCAATAGGCTTTCTAGCGATGCATTATATGCCTTCTAACTAGTCTCATTCTAGACCCCGTTTTTTTCGAGGCTGTTACAAAAGCTTCGAGGCCGCGCATTCAAATCCATTCGTCAGCATTTTCGAGCAAAGAGAGAGGCAAATAGCAAAAATAGAGTTTAACAATCGCATGTAATTGACGAATCTCCATATTCAAGAGACTAGATTTATCAGTATCAGTTCAATAATCAAATAAAGAAACCGAATACAAAGCACAGTATGAACTAAAAGAACAGCTACGCAAAGCTCGACTACATAACATAAGTAATACGAATGATAGAAAAATAAAATCCTGTTACGAGACTACTTTCACTGGATATCTGTCGATGCAATCCTCCCAAGGACCATTCCTAGAAGGTTTTACGTTCCTAAGTGCCTCCCACACTGCACTGTTGCATTTAAAACCACTTCCAAAAGCAATTTGCCAGACTCGATTACCCCTCCGCATTCTTCCCTTTGCCTCGGTGTATGCCAGCTCGTACCAAATCGAGCTAGATGAAGTGTTCCCGAACCGGTGAAGAGTCATCCTTGAAGCCTCAACGTGAAGGGGGAGCAGCTGAAGATTCTTCTCCAGTTCATCAATCACAGCCCTTCCTCCAGCATGTATGCAGAAATGATCAAATGCCAACTTAAAATCCGGAATGTAAGGTTTCAGTCTCTTGTTAAAAAAATTCTTAAGTACCAATGTAGAGAAGAACAAAAGCTGCTCGCTGATTGGTAACACGAGAGGACCCAAAGTCGTGATATTAGTCGTGAGAGCTCCACCTGCAATAGCCATGAGATCTTTTGATAAAGAAACCCCTGTTTTCCCAGCCGGATCCTGCTCCTGATACACGCAACGAAAAGCCTTATCATCTGCCCCTTTATGCGTTCGAACAACATGAACTAGCTTGTACTTGGCCCGCCTCCTATCGTCTGACTTATTAGACAACAAAACGGCGGAACCCCCAACTCTAAACAAACAATTGGGTATCAACATCGATTTCTTGTTCCCGAAATACCAATTCTGAGTAATATTCTCCGTACTAACTACAACGGCATGGGTACACCTATGTACCTGCAACAAATCCTTGGCCAAATCAATGGCGATCACGCCAGCACTACACCCCATCCCGCCCAAGTTGAAACTCCTAATATTTCCCCTCAACTTGTACTTATTCACGATAATGGCCGAGAGAGAAGGGGTCGGGTTAAACAAACTACAATTCACTACAAGAATCCCTATATTCTTCGGCTTCACATTAGTATTCGCGAAAAGATTATCCAATGCACCAAACATCACTTGTTCGGCTTCCTCCCTCGCAGCCTGCATTGACGGCCGTGGTGGAACTGAATGCATCGCCTCGGGTACATATGTCTCGTCCCCGAGCCCTGACCGCTCGAGTATTTTCCTCTGGAACTCGAGAGAGGACTCATCAAAATCCCCAGTCAACCGGGAATGTTCCATGAATCGATTAAACGGGGCCTTCAAGTTCTCCGGCGCTCGATAACACGAATAATCGACAAGATAAACAGGTCGAGGCCGGGTCATAATATAAACAGTGGATCCAAATACAAGAAATGCAGAACATATAATAACCGATACAAGATTATATTGCAAATGGAGCCACAATTGACGAATATCGTCAGGATTCATTTGGGATGCCTCAATTAAAATGATAATCATTATGGGTACCAAGCAAAGAGTTAACAAATTAGAGATCAAGTAATGGTACCCAAGTTTCACATACTTCAAGTTGACGCTAAGGAGGAAGTCCGGGAGCCTACGGCTGTGGTTAATCTGGACGCCGACGGTGGCACTGCCATTTTCTTGGGCATCTCCGGCACTTCCTCCTCCCTCCATGGCGGCGCGTCGAGTTGCACTATGTCTAAAGTTATACTGGTACTGCTTTTGAAATCAGGAAAATATTTTTTTGTGAGGCTTTTCAAATAGTGAAAGGGAATTTGACTTTTTGAGGGAATATATCAATATACGATTTTAGTGTACGAGGGAGATGCCATGTTTCTTAATGATGTGAGAACCTCTATTTAGTTGGCAAGTATTCTTATTCGTCGATATATAAAGTGTCGTGACGGGAGGGTGAGTAACACATAAGAATTTCCATAAGACGAGCTCAAATTTATTGTAACACATAAGAAGTTCTATCGAGACGAGCTCAATTTATTGTTATGCAATACATTTTAGACACGTCGATGCACATATCTTTACAAATGAAAGACACCAAGGTGTAATTTTGATGAAATATCAAAAGTGTATTGGAATCTTCCTATTTATTAAGAAAAATACCATATTGGGCTTTCGCACAACATTATTCCATGGAAAAATTACCTAGAAACCAACCTTTAAAGACTAATTTTCAAAAATTGAGAAGGTTAATTTTAATTTAAAAATTCAGCTGGTAATTAGATTTTAATAATTACAATTAATAAGAATTTAATAAAACCTAATCTACATATACCACCTACGCACTCCAGTGACTCCACCCCCATTTCAATTCATTCCCAAATTGTAAGTAACCCTAACCATCTCTCTCTCTCCCTCCCATCAGCCACCTAACCCTCTCCTTTGTCGGCGCCACAAAGTTCACCGACCACTACGACCAAAGAAGCAACACACCGGTCATGGCTTCTCTTGCAACACCACTTGCCGCTGCTTGCAGAAGCAATGGTGAAGACTGGTGATGACTCGAGCCTTCTCATCGGAGATTTCTTCACTTATTTATCCTATTTACTTCGTCGAAAAACGATTTGACCGTTCTCATCGCCGGAGCAGCGATAGTTTGTGGTGGTTTTTTAGATGGTTTTGGTGGTTTTTAGTTGATTTTGCGATGGTTTTGAGGTGGTACAAGCAGTGTTTTTGAGGAATGCATAAAATTACCAAAATCCGACGTTGATCTATTGGAATTCCCTTTAAATTTAGAGTATCTGGAAGCTGAATTCTTCTCATGGTGGTGGTGTGCTATGAGTGCTTTGTGCAGCGGTGCTGTGGCGATTTTTCGGGTGTTGTGGTGGTGGTAATTGTGGGAGACAGTGGAATAGATGCAGTAGTGCTCATGGTGGTATTGGGGGTGCGATGATTTTCTGATTTGTTGTTCTTTAGTGGTGATGGTGGGTTGTGACATGATATTGATCTCGTCACAGACGGTCACTCTGAATATAATTTTGATTACAGTTAATCATACTGGCAAAGTTGGTCACAGTTAATCACATTTATGCGGTGTGTGCAGATTTGTTTATGGTAACCCTATACGACCAAGTATGTGTTTGTTGTGACTATTTGTGACCAAATTTGTATTGATTGTAATCAATTTTGTATTGATTGTGACCAGTTGTGACTTGAGATTGGCATAGTCACAGACAGACACGCTAAATACAAATTTGGTGACAACTAGTCACATATGACACAGGTATGGTTACAGACGTCACAGGTGCAAATCTGATCACTTGCAATGCACTATTATGATCACCATAGTTTTTTTTTTTTTTTTGAGATTTTTCAACAGTGGGGTGTAGAGAGAGAAATTGTTTTCAAAATTTGGAGTTTTTTCTATTAACGAGTCGAAGCAGTGCCTGTAATAGTTACCAGAGTAGGTGCTGGAGTGGTCATTAGAGCAGCTTGCTGGAGTGGTCGTCGGAGCAATTTGCTGGGGTGATCGTCGAAATAGTTTCCGGAGCAGCCACCAGAGTGATCGTCGGAACAGTTGGCGGAGCTGTGGCCAAAGTGGTCACCGGAGATGATAGCCATCTCTGGTGGAAGGGTTGAGGAAAGGTGGTGTATGGGATGATAGGATGAGGTGGATGGCATGGCGGAAATAATTAATGGATATTATATTATAATTTAATATTTAATAAATTTATTTACCACCTGATTTTTGAAATATTTAATTGAGTTTGTTATTTATGAAATGTGATCTTTAAAACTATGAATTATATGGTCTTCCCTTAT
Source organism: Olea europaea var. sylvestris (assembly GCF_002742605.1). NCBI lineage: Eukaryota > Viridiplantae > Streptophyta > Magnoliopsida > Lamiales > Oleaceae > Olea > Olea europaea. The sequence continues at coordinate 377,297 of NC_036241.1, read as the reverse complement.
TCCATTCTACATGGATAGACAGACAAGGTGACTGGGCTCGTGGAAGAATGCATACAAGCCTATTGTAACATCCAACGAACTCATGCAAGAAATTTCTCTAAATTGTTCCCAACATAAGACATCTTTGACCACCCTCCTATTATTATCAACCTCGACAAACCATTACCCAAGGCTCGAAGCCCTTCAAGTTCTATAACCACTGGGTGGATGTAACGTGCACAGGTGTGACAAATATGTTGGGAACTACTAAGGAAATAACGTACAAATATGATTTTGATTGGTATTATTTTTCATTGGTAGTTTTTATTAATTGATGAATATGTTAATTATATGAATTTCTTCTTATGAAAATCTTTCAAAGGAATGTCGCGTGACAAAAATGGACATGTATGGTTATTTGAAATTAAACCTACTATTGATGTGAATATAAAATTAGTAATTGATATGTTGATATCAATTTATATAATTCGAAGGCTTTGGTGAATTTGCTTCGGCCCTATATAAAACAATTCAAAATTAACTGGTACGGGTCAACAATAGCACAAATAGTATTCGACTCCTTTCATATGAAAGTATAACGGTGACGTCGATAAGACTGTATTATTATCAAGTCAACTTCAAAAACTCTTCATAATATATCTAATAGATATAAAAGTTTGAAAAAATCTTAGTGCTCACGACACATCTTGTAAAATATGAACATTTTATAGAATTTGATTATTCTAGATGCATCTATAATTGAACATAATTATTTCTTTGCCATATAATAAAATAATAAAAGATAATAGTGACATATGAAGCTTCATTTTGGTACATTGAAATAGTCCACATGAAGCATGTGATGGACTTTAATGTTTGACTTGGGATCTTCAATTGTATTATTACACAACTTATTAGATAAAACTTAATTGACTTTTCGGGTAATCAAATTTCAATTTTAACCATATATTTTGAATAAAGCTGTACGTACAGGCACTGGAGGATCCAGCACCTGGCGAGCCCCCGCGGCCGCGCATGTTGGATTCGTCGGGAGCCCAATTTTTTTTTGTTTGAGAATAGATAAAGATTTAGAATATATCTCTGGTAATTCATTATTGTTCATTCCTTTCCTTCTGGCCGAGTTGGTTACCGCTTGGATGGTTATTTTGGGAGTCTCGGGTTCGAATCTTTTGCCACTCAATTTATTGTATGACATATTTAGCTATACAATTTTACCAAAAAATCTTGTAATAAGGATTGCACCAGAGAAGATTCAAACCTTGGGTTACCCTTGAAAATGTTGAATGCTGGACCACTATGACAACTGCCACTTTGTGCTATTAAATTTAACAAAACAATATATGTAAGATTTTAGGGATTTTGATGCAAATGGAAAAAATCGAAGCCATGCTTATCCTTTGAATTATGCAAAGCAACAATGTCATTTGATGAGTACGATTTATTTATATAATAGAATTATATATGTTCAACTTCAGCAAAATAATTATTTTATTTAAAATTTAAGCTTTGTTTGATTTCCATTTATTTCATAATACATTTTTCTTACTTTTATTTTCGATCAAACATTCGCTAATAAAATAATATTACACACAAATTCAAATTTTTTTTTTATTTTTAACTACACATTTTCCATTAAATCACTATTCCAAAATGTATTTCTTGCAACAAAAAAAAAAGGGGACATCAAACGAGCTTTTAATATTTTATGGCGATCGACGATCCACGGTCAACGACCGCCCGTGCTGACTCAACATCTTGGATTCACCACTGCGTACAGGGCAGCTCGGCCTCACAGGCCCCTCACTATATCGAGGCGGGTCCCATATTGATTAGAAAAAAATTGTGGGATCCCCGCCCTATGTGTGTTGCATGGCAGGGAATCAGGCCCCTGTACGTGGAGCATCCTTCATATATTTTATAAGATTAACAATTTTATCAATTTTTTAATCACACATTTCAATTTTTTATTAAAATCTACTAGAACTTATAATTTATTATTATTATTTTTTTTGTCAAACTACATGTTAACTAGGAATATGTTACTGTCCACTTTATTTTAATTGTGGATTTCAAGGTGAACTCTTAAATTGTGTTAGATCTAACATGTTAAGATAAGAAACGAAAAAGTATACTAATAACTTGAATTATGAGATTGATTAAGGGTTCGTTTGTTACGACTTTTGAAAAGTCAAAAGTTATTTAGAAAAAAAAAAAAAAAGCTTTTGAACACATTTTCAATTTACTGAAAAGTAAAAATGCAACTAAAAGTTCCTCATTTCCACTTAAAAAGAAAAGGTCAAAAATAACTAATTACTAATTTTAGGGTTATGCTTGTGTACACCAATATCCAACATGGTGTTGAAAATGGACCTAAGGCAGCCAAGGTGCCTGCCACACATGAACCCACCGACACCTCGACCGATACCGAGGTGCCGTGTGTCCCACTAGCATTATTCATAATTTTACTAGCTGAGACAAACATGTAATTTTTACTCTCGCCTCTTTGCTGATTCTAATCCCCCTAACACACTACGAGAAGCTCAATTTAGGCATTAGGGTATTTAGCTAACTCGTTTAACGATTTCTCCATAGAAAGATGGATTCAGAAGATTCTAATCAATTCAAGGTTAGTTTGGTTACCGTTGTTTTGTTTTCTATTTCCTAATAATTAAGTTTGGGATTAAGCATTTTGGCTCAAAAAATTTATTGTTTTATTTTTTCCAGATAATCTTGGGTTCGTCTTCTATTGCCCGTAAAATGATTTTATCTGAAATGGGTTATGAGTTCACCACCATGGTAATGTTAACTTTTCTTAAATTATTTCCTGCAATGTAGAGATAAATAATTGGGTTTCGTTAGTTAAGTCTTCAAATTTGATTATTTTTATGAGTGATAATGTAGTCGGCGGATATTGATGAGAAAGCCATTCGAAAAGAAAAGCCCGAAGATTCGGTTATGGCTCTTGCAGAGGCGAAGGTGCGCTCTTCGGTTGCGTAAATTAAAATTTGAATCTTTTCCTACCAAGAGCACAATTTCTTGTTGCAAATGTAGCATGAACTATTGTTATAAATATTTTTTTGCTTTAATATTTGGCCTCAATAATTTTTTTTTACTTTCCCTTTTTCCAAAAAAGCATGTGTTTCAAAGCATTGCGCCATTTTTGCCTTATTTTACACCCATTTGCACGTGTTGATATAATCTCGTAACGATTCTGAAGTTCTTATGTGCATTGTTTACGCTTTTAGCATGTTTGGCTAAGCATAAAAACTTCTATAATTTTTGTAAACATGTTTACATTTCTTTTGTTTATTTAGCTAAACTTGCATTGTGTTTCAGGCAGATGCCATTGCATCAAAACTTCAAAATATTGAAAATCAAGAGAATGATGGCAAACCTACGGTTTTAGTTGCAGCTGACACAGTATGTGTTTTATTTCCCCTTTTTATTGTGGCCTCCTACCCAATAAAATGTGCATCACGTGTCTACCTAGCCATGGTGCCATCTATCATTGAATATGTTATTGAGATCCTTTGAGTAACTCAATGGCTGTATATAACAAGAAATTATTATCAAAAGAGTAAGCCAGAGAACATATGTTTCTCTTTCGTGTTTTTTGTGCATTTAAGAAATCGATAATTTTAAAGCAGAGAAAGCTGACTTGCAAATCTCAATATCCCTTTCTTTGATGTCTGATTGTTGCCCACATAGATTTTTATATGCTTTATGGAATTGATTGTGGATTGCAATTGCTTTACTTAGTTTCATCATTCATATTATCAGTCCTGCTGGGCTCTTATCTCAAACTGATGGAATTTTGCACTAGGCTGAAGCTATCATTCCAAAGCTTCGTGTTGGTGAATACAAAGAAGATGCTGAGCCTACAGTTCTAATTACTTGTGATCAAGTATAACACACTTCCACTGATACAGCTGTTCTAGTTTAGACATTGCATGTCTTTTGTGTAAATTGTCTGTGCTTTTTATAATTATAATGAAGTAAAAGTCATGAAATTAAATGTATTTTACTGGTTGAATTACTGTAGGGGGAAGGGTACCGCTGCCCCTATTGTGTCGAACAAAAATAGGTAGCTCTGTTCAATTCTCAAAACAAATTTTGGTGCTATAAGAATCAAATGGTTATAATGCACTGTTTATGCTTAGGAAGACAGTACAAGAGAGAATGGTATTGTTGTGTCATGAGGAAATGCATTGGCTTAGTAGGAAGATCACTTATTGAGATTGAGCTTTAGCTCTCCTTTATGAGCATAAAGAAATTGTTTTCTGGACTTAAAAAAATAAATTAAATTAAATTTAAAAAAATAATAATTCTTATTGTATGTATTAGATTTTGAATGGATTATGCTAGTAACAGCAAGGGGTTGTTTAGTTGGCTTGAGAATTTGCTTCGAAAAGCTCGGGAAGATGAAAGTCTGAAAGCTCTTTACAGTTCTCGGGTCGGGAAGCTTAGCAACTATTTTATACCTACTCAAGTTGAGAGAGGAAGATATTGGATAATTTTACTGAGACCAAGAGCATATGTAAAACAAATTTGTGATCTAGTTTGTTTACTAGATAAACACGAGGAATATTTTTTATAGAATATCTATTTTTGGAGTATATGCATAATTTACTGTGTTTGCTTGGATAATTGCTTGGATAAGGTTGTTCTTGGTACTAGAGATTTGTTAACAGGCCATCTAAGAGTTAGAGAGTCAATGCTTTAAAATAAGTTTCAAAAGACTCTCTATTTTAACTTTTTGAAGTAGAGAGTGAATTTGAATTTGACTATCCAAATTTGAAAAGCCTAACCCACTCTCTATTCTTACTTTATAAATATTGCATTTAATTAGTTATAGATTTCAATACTCCACTTTTTAAATTATTTTAATCTTATTTGAATTGATTGACTATTGACATATAAAAAAATATTTTAAATTATACATAAAATGCTCTTTATAAATAGTCTCTTGTATATGCTCTAAGAGCCTTGTAAAATTATATGTTTAATGAGGTTATTTGTTGCAATAAACTAAAAATTGAAGAAAGGAAATTGAAAATTGTAGAAAAATGATATCCTTGCTCTGACGGAATTTTTTTAATCGTCTTTCTATAATGATTTAAAAGATGGAATGTGACCTGATTTAGGTGTACTATAGTACATATCAAACCCTTTAGAATTTTTTTGTTTCTACCTTCTTTGTTGGAACTCCTTCAAATAAGAAAGAAATATGTAATGTAAATTTCCTATAGAGGGATGCCTTGGGAGTCCATACAATACTGGTGCTCATGATAGTCAAATCCTCATGTCTTGGTTTTCTCATGATGGGCATACCTGTAGACAATTTTGTAATGGATCTTTTTCTCTTTCGACAAGTGTTTCTTGTCGTTATATTGTTCTTGAGATGAATTTTTTTCCTTTTAACTTGCTGATAAATCCAAATGCTCTTCGAGGTGGTGGTCTATGAAGGTATGATCAGGGAAAAACCTTCCAACAAAGAGGAAGCACGTCAATTCATCAAAGGTTTGGTTTTATTTTACTGATATGCCCGCTGTGTAATAATATCATTATCTGCTAGTGGTCTTACCTATGCATATTGTAGGTTACTCTGGTGGGCATGCAGCAACCGTGAGTTCTGTTGTTGTTAGGAACCTCAAGACAGGATTCAGAAGAGGAGAATGGGACAAAGTGGAGGTACTATTTATTTTACATTTCATTTTTTGGTGTTTTTTCTGTGTGTGGATAACACAGAATTGGCATATAACTAGCCTAGTAATATATCTGATCACCATCTGGAGCAACCTCTTATTTATTTATTTATTTTTAAATTTAAATTTGGATTTAAGTTTGATGGATGATTGTCTCCTTTAGTGCATGGTAATAGGATGTGTATTCGCTACAACATTACCATGACAAAATTATACAAGATGTGTTAAACATACATGTACCGCATGCAGTTATCACTCTCTGGATCTAATACACGGGTGATCTAGGAAATAATAGACATGACACAATTTTAAAGTTACTTGTCCGTATAAAGACAATGCTATATTATACTGCTATAATCATATGAACAACCCCTGAGGGTCCTGTTTTGAAGGGAATTTCCACATAATACTCCTGATTTGGGGTTCTGGTTCTTCCTGTTGGATGTACAAACCACTCTGGTGTTTTGATGGTTTGTAAAATCTTGCTAACGCATTTCTTGGTTCTTCTGTTCATAATGACTATAAGATGAGAATATTTAGCATCTAATCTTGACGTCATATTTTAATACACAAACATAAAGCCAACAGTGCACTTACTGTGATCTCTTCATGTCCATTATCTTGTCACCAGTTGGTTGGGCAATAAATTCAGTAATACCTGGCTTAATTTAAACCAATATTTGTGTTAAAAGCAGTTTCCTAGAAAGCATCATATCAAATTCTGTAGAGAAAGCATTTCATGTCCATCTAACTTGTGGTACTCAGTTTAATTAGCACACGGAGGAGGAAAGGTTTACTCTCCAAAAATGAATGCATTGTCTTCTAAATTATTTTCTTCCATTGAATTGTCTCAGGAACCTTTCTGCAGTATAATTTTATAGAATTAAGTAACAATAGATGTTTTGACTTTTGCAGATTCAATTCCATGACATACCTGAGCACATCATAGATAACTTGGTAACGAGTTCTTCTTCCAATTATTTAATTGCTATGTTCTTATTGACTTGAACAAAGAAATCATAGTGTGCTTTTATTTTCTTTGTTCAGATTGAAGAGGGCAATGTGCTCTATGTAGCTGGAGCACTGATAATTGAACATCCTTTGGTGTTACCATACGTCAAAGCAGTGGTTAGTTTCACGCTCTTCCTTATCTGATGATGCTACTGTCTTTGCAAAGTCCCCTTTATGGTTGGCATCCCAACCCCAAGACACTGTTTGATCTGTGTTAGGCTTAACTTGTGTTATGACTTAGTATACCAATATGCCACTGGAAATTGTCTTCCTCCTATAGTGCCTTGTCTCAAAAAATTGTCATGATTAGGGGGGAAGAGTGTAAAAGGTATCAAGATTAGAGAGGACTACTCACAGGGTAGAATGAGAATATTTACTGATGAATTCACTACATATGCTGTCCAAAACCCCTAACCATGACAATTTTTTTTTTTTTTTATGACCATGGGTTCTGGGTGCAGTTTACGCTCACTTCAACTAAACTCACGGGCCCTGAAATTTACAATTTAGTACTTACCTCAGTAGCCCTAAAAGGAGTAACCATGACAAAATAATATTTAAATTCCTAGAAACGACTGGATGACGCAAGATAAAGAAGGGCAAAATAATACATTAACTGAGAATTCCCCGTACAGTGTGATTATTTCTGAGAGACCCTTTAAGCTTATTCAACACAATGACAAAATAATATATGAATTCCGAGAATTCTTCAAAATACGTGACCACATTCTTTATCCTGGATGGAAGCATTAATATTACCTGGCTAAGAGGCCTCGCACTTAGGGCAGCTATGTGTGCATGCTTCAAGAAGGTTACAGAGACAGAAAAGAGATGGATATGAAGTTCAGGCAGCAGAGATGGTCTTTACCTATGTGAACTGTTGTCAAGGGACTTTTAAGGGTGCACTGGCTTATCAACGGACAGTTTACAAGTTCTTGATACAAATTGGTAATTTCATTGTATCAAGAGAGGAAAAAGTTACAGCGTATATAGGTCTAATCTAGGGTTACGAAGCAGGAAACAAAAATTTAGAAAAATATGAAATTCGCCAAATCCTGACAGCTATAAATATTCTCGAAAATGTAATGAGTTGATTTGGCTGATAGTTGACCAAACATACAATTTAGTTGTGTTCCAGCGTTTTACAATCTGGCTCAAATACATCCACCATTCCCCCAGCTTTCTAACTAGATTGTCCTGAAAAAGTTTGGTGACAATATCACCCATTTTACTTTCAAAAGGAATAAATGGCTCCTTGACCTATGGAAGACCTCCGGTTCGTACATCTCCAAGTGACCAGATTATCGCCAACAAAGGCACAATACCCTGATATAGAGGAGTTCTTTTCAAGTATCTCATCAAGGTCATCATTTGAACATTTGAATGATTTTCGTTGGGAGAGTGCATAAATTGACCAACAACACTAATCTGCACCTAAATCCTTAAGGCCCTGTTTGATTGTATCAAGTTTTCCATGGAAAATTGAAAATCAATTTCATTTTCCATCTTTTAGGGTGTTTGATAGGCTTTTTTTTCAAGGAATTTGCTTTCTTGTTTTTCTCAGGAACTAGCAATTTTCCATGTTTTCATGGAATTCGAATTCTCACCATGGTGAGAATTCGAATTCCAGCCACTATAGCTATATTTTATTTTTTTCGATTTTTTTTATGGTAATGGAAACAAATTTTAAAAATTAATCAAAAAACATATTTTCCTTTAATTGACAATTTTCATGTAAAACAAAGCCAAACAAACACAAAAAGATAGATGAATTTTTTGAAATTATATATATATATATATATATATATATATATATATATATTTCCCTTTAATTGACAATTTCCATGTAAAACACCAAAAGATAGATGATTTCTTGAATTTTTTTTTTTATGTTTTATTTTTTTTTGCAATGGAAACAAATTTCATCCCTAGTACCAGTAAAATCTATTCTTTTAATTGACAATTTTTATACAAAACAAAGCTAAACGAACCTCAAAAGACACTTTTATTTTAACATTTTCCACGTGGAAAATTATACCAATCAAATACAATTAATTTACAATTCACAGAAAAATAATTTTTAGGCAATTCAATTCCCTGGAATTCGTTTTCAATTCAATTCAATTTCATCTTTGCAATCAAACGGACCCTAAGTTTCTAATCACTAGTTGAACATATAGTTGATTGCTCCTTTATATATGGATTGCCTGAAATCTTGCAGAATAGACTGTAAAAGGCAAGTTCTCATGCTGAATGTTATATCTTATCTCTTAGCTCTCGTAACCGACCTTGATAAACATCATTCTGAATTTTGTCATATATTTTAATTTGGGCAGGTGGGTACGACAGATAGTGTAATGGGACTTCCAAAAGCTCTTACAGAAAGACTGATAAAGGAGGTTCTATAAATTGCTCCTGTTTTAGACCCTGTACTGTTCTTGTTTATGGTGTTCTCTACCATGAAGCAGACCACTACATTGTATTCCTTTCGAGCCCCTTATACATTGAATACATTCTTTTGAATTATTTTTCTCGTGTTGACCAGTGCTATAGGCTATAGCATTATCATGATAGTACATTTTAATTGGGCTTGTGAAGGATAAACGTTGAGACCCCCATTTCTATTTCTAGAACGGTCTTTTAAATTTGGGTGGGCTGACCCCCTAATATTTACGTGCAATTGGCACAAAGAACACTGAATGGGAAAGTTAATGGCTGGAGTACTCTTTTTTTATGGAGACTTATAACTTTAGCACACTTTAATGGGGTGCAAAAATATTAAAATGTAAAAAATCAAAGTATTATCCTTGACTTAGATCATTCTTTACTCCATTTTAATCACTTTTGTTTAATTTTAGCACACTTTTTAGGGCATTCTCGATACCGTTTTATCAATTTATATAGTACATTTTAATTTCCTTTTGACATTTTCTTTGGATGGCAAGAGTGTAGTTGATGAAAGAATGTAGAGAGTATAAAAAGTTCATGTCATAATCTACATGAACGCCCAAGGGAATTTGTTTGTTTTGGGATAATCAACCACACTAGTGTAAAAGAAGACTTGCATTCCGTTGCAGCTTAAGAGGCTCACTTGCTGATGCATCACTGTAATTATGTTAAGAGTTCTTTTGAATCCCTCTTGCACATTTCTAGCCCGAAATACATAAAATAATGAAAGGCTTGATGGTTGGAAAAAATGTACATAATCCAGTATTATGTTGTTTGAGCATTTGTCTTAGGGAATGCCCATTGTACCTCCTTTGGAACTTTGGATTCTTCACAGCCCGAAAAGAAAAGAACAAGTGTGTCAGTACAAGGAAATTCAAATTTTGGGTAACATCTGGTATGATGGACCGGACAGAGACTAAGGACGAAACGAAGACGAATTGTTTGTTCTATGATACCTTTGTTCCTTTACTGGTGTCTCCATTATGGGATTTGTAGGCAAGGGGACTTTAGCGGATTCTATTTGGTTGATATCTATGACAACTTTTCGTAATATTGCTTTGCCTCCCCCCCCCCAATTCCCCCCCCCCCTCCCCTTCCGGGCCCACCTATCCAGGGTCTCTTTGTCATACGCTACCAGTGTAATTCTCAAACAACTTGTTCTGCTCGGCTGTGCTTGTTGAATTCAACCCCGTCATGATATAGACTAAGACATGGTTGGAATGCTGTATTAGATAAGATTGGATGGTACAGTAAACGGACTATGAGTCTCGAAAATGTTGGTGTGAGTGAACGTATGCATGAGCATGGCTAGCTGCTGGATATATATAGGCATTGAGGGTAGAAATCAGTGGACAGAGTGGGGCTTTCTTCACTTTGCTTACTCTTACAATTTAAGCTATTATTACACATTCTTTTGTGATTGCATCCAACGGTAACTTTGCACTTTGATTGTATCCCATATTGTTAACCGTTGAAAATAATATCGGTCGCACTATATGTAACATCATATTTTACATATTTGGTTACCAACAAATGATGTGGCAATGGTTGATTGAGTCAATATCTCACCAACCAAATAATAATAATAAGAAATTCTCTTACTTTTATTTTGTCACCTCATCAATCTGTAAATGATTTTGTACGATAATCATTTTTCAACACTATATCCATTTTACATTGTTCTTTTGTGCCATGATTAGCTCGTTCAAACTCGTCAATTATTTGTGCATCCTGAATTAAAGACAATTTTCTCTATGACAATTTACTGTTTACATTCTTGCGCGGTTTCAAGCTCTTGCATACACAGTGCTATCTACAAACTCTCAACTCTAATACCCCTTGTTATGATGATCTTGTGTAAAAAAAGGTACACTTGCATTATGGTTGCGTTCATTACAAGATGTGGCTAAGTAAAGAGTTATATTTCGAAGATACTGTGTTTGAACTCAATACCACTATACTTCGTGGGTGATGCTCGTAAATAATGTTTTATTGAAAATGTGATGTAACATGACAACATCGACTAAAGTTTGCCTAATTGTTACATAGTATCAGTGTCTCAAAAAGTGTGCCAACAAGGATATTTGTCCCCTAAAGGCAGTGAATTGTAAAACCTAATGTCGCGTGGGAAAGAAAAGATTGTGTATTGAGACCTTTTTCATGTGCAAATATTGAGAACCTAACAACATCGAGTAAAATTTGACTCGACTAGACGTTACACACTAACCTATGCTCAATTCGAAAACTTGATCTTCTAACAAAGCACAAGACTGCCAAAATCATATTTGAGTACAAAGCACAGGACTGCCAGTAAAATGCAGAAATTTTATATTCACATTTCCAGTGTTTTACAGTGACCACCAACATGTTTCAGAACTTGTACATCCTTTCATAATTCCAGAAAATGAACAATAAAAAAAACTATGCTTCTTGAAAATGTCATATATCACAATGTTTGATAGAAGAATCTGTTGTTCTATAAAGCAAGGATATCAATTTCATGTGGCATGAAATCTTCGCGCGGTCGATAGTATTTGTTGGGCGAGTACATGCTCAGATTTGTAACTTGGCTAGTATAGAGGCAAGCAAATCTCTCGACCTGCGAAATACAAACGAAACCCATTTAACATAAAACTCAATGAAATTCAAGAGTTAATTGATTAATATTTTCATTACTAATGTTGTTCAATTCAACCTGATGTGCGAAGCGTGAATTCTGATAGCCAGTCTTCATCAATTGTCCCCAGACCTTGTGGAACTAGAACATATTTGATAAGAGACATTAGCACTTAAGAAGTATTAATAGATATTGCATAACCTATTTGCATGTTTGGTAAGGCGGATTAGCATTAGAAGTTATTAAAAAAGAAAAATCAAACATGCACTAAGATTATTAACTTAGATTAAATATTTTAAGCTAATTATTTTCTTTTAGTGCATTAGTCCCATGGGTTATGGTAAATGAAGAATTCTTGCGTGCCATCTCTTACCATTTGGTGACATTCTCGTTGTGCTTCTTGATGATTGAGCCGCACTTGCTCGCTCTGAGACTGTGAGTTTTGAGGTGTTAGTAAAACAAATATGAAAAAATTACATATTTGATTCAGAAACAGTGTAATTTCAGAATCCTGAGCTGCTAAAAGGACTAACCATGACAAACGCCTTCAAACTTTTGTTTCAGTTGTTAAGCTATATGAAAGACTAAGCGTCATGCACGCAACTATCACTCAAAGGTTACTTACTTGTAAAGGATGACAATGTTAGGAAGATCTCAAACCTTTTCCTGACTCCAAGAGAAATAATAAGCAAAACAAAATCAGAAACACACAAAGCAGACAAATCAATCTACATTTTTTAATCCTTGATGCTAAAGCTATGTCCACTTGCCACTCCAGATTTTTCACTATAATGAAGAAGAAACTTACAAGATTCTTCACCCGCTTATCTGTTTATTCTACATAAAACAGCTTCGCCCACTGAATATGACAGGAATATTAGGTTGACCTAATAAATGTGTAGTCGGGGGAAAAGTGTACATACAATTAGGCTCCACATAGTCCAATAGAAAAGGCACAAATAAAATGTACAAATGAGAAAATATTTCATGTAACATGAAACATTTGATCCCTAGCTAAATGTGAAGTACAAAAACAGCATGATAAATCTTCAGAGTGATATCCTTAACATAACTCGAAATTCTTCCAGTAATTTTGTTGTTATTTACACCTCTATTCACACATTTAAAGTTAGAAAGATAGACTAGTGTACCTCACAAAATTCAATGGGACATCTAAAGGAGTCTTTGTCAAAACAAACGTTATTTCAAAGTTACATGTTCGCTAGATATACCAACCTTCAGTCTATCAACCTCGGCAATTAGATCTTCCTCATTATCAGCATTCACGCCATCAAACCTGAGCCCACATTGTGTGATAAGAAACATTTTCACAGGAATGTATTCCAAATGCGGTAGAGGATTGCTTTATGACCTCAAAAACTTCAATCAATTCATAAATCAGTCATAAATCGAAGATGGTAATTTATTAACTTAATTACTTTCTTCTGATGGGGAATCCAAAATTCCACAACTGTTTTTATACCCACAATGACAAAGGGGGAAAAAAGCATATGAACAGCCCATTGACCACAAATTTATGCAGTAAAGTTTCAAAGTGAAGGATTATAAGCCACCTGATAGACCATTTGAGATGATGTATCTTGTCTTCTATGTGATCTCTTTCATTCCTCAATAACTGGAGTTGCTGCAGAGTACACATGGTTTCAGAATCAACAACAGAACTTCCAGAACAGAATAAAGGGTCATAATGCAGAGTAAAACACAATGGAGGATGAATATTGATGAAACTGAGGAAATAAGCAAAACAATCGAGTATCTTTCTGAACTCGTCACACCAAGTAAAGTAGGTCTGATAACTTCACTTGAAACTTTAAGGAATCAATGTTTCAATATTTTTGTCCGCAGGACAAGTAATATCTTCTGAAATAAGAAGAATGTTCAACACATAAACAAAGTTAACTCTTCTATAATGAGCTCAAACAGTTGCGAAAACAAGAATTATATCTATACAGATATACCTTGCGGGTATCTCTCAACTCCCAGAGAAGTGCAACCTCCCTCTCAAGCTCCGGAACTACAAGCATTGTTCTCCAACCTATTAACACATGTTACAAAATCAAAACATGCTTAGGTGAAAAAGATATAATCCGTTGACAGGATAGAATACTTATATTATCCAGTCTCAAACTAGATAAAAAGAATACATATAATACTAAATATAACCACAATCCCTTTCCAACTTAGTTGACTCCTTGCACAAGAGCCCAAAGATGTAAATTTGAGATTTACAAGGGATTATGGAGAAAGGAATGAATTGCACTACACTATTAACTACATTGGACGCCACCCTGAGCAATTTCTCAATCCCATAATTTCTTGAGAACAATATTTATCAGTTTCCAGCTAGGTATAAATACCACAAAGAATCAATTCCAGTAAACAAGAAGACTGTAAAAAGCATATGCACAAAAGTGAGGATCATCAACTGAGATTGATTTCCCTAAAACCCTGTGTTAGATAAAAAAATAGAACACAGTACTGTCAAGCAACTCCTTTCCACCAACAGATCTTTCATGAAAAGTAAATTCTAGATTAATAATAAGTTTCACCAACAGCCAAGTAGGTTTTACTGCTACTTCCACCATTGAGAACGTCAATGCAGTTATATATTACAAATTGATGTATTCCATAATAAAGATACGAGGCATACCTAACACTTTTTTACTGCGTAAAATATCCCCATAGATGTGATCCCCAACATAAAGTACCTAAGAAATTAATTGTAAATGTCAATGGTTTGCAAGAATCAATCAAACCTTACTCAATAAGAAGGATGTAACATATAGATGTTTCTAAACAAAGCCCTCTTATTATTGAAGTCATTCTTTTGTTGATTGACATGTTACGCATAGTACTTTGATTGTGACTGTCCTATCTTACAAATTTTCCCTTCGAGAGAAAAGAATAGAAACAGCACAATACTATTGTATATCTTAGGATGTCCAAAAAATGGCAAGAATGAGAATAACAATTTGAAGGAGTATTAGTTGATTTTAATAATTTATGTCCTTGTTTCTTTGGAGACAGGGTGTGTATTTCCTGTGCAAGATGGAGATTCACCAAGAACATCAAGGTTTAAATCGTTGAACTCTTGTCATTTCAACCACATCCTCAGAATTCATGAATACATTAAGAAATCTACTAAAGCTAAATTATTTATCTTTAACTTTGCCCCAAATATTTTAAAGGTACCACCATAAATAGTCTCCATTCAGTTTTGTACAACCGGGCTTCAAGTAAACCACTTGTACATATGCATGTGGCAAATCACAGGAACAGGCAACATCTATTTTCGAAGAGCCTAATAGCAGATAAAAGAATTAAAGAGGATGGGAAAGAAAAAAATCCTAACTAAAGGATGACTAGATTACCTGAGAACTTGACTCTATGGACAATAGTTTATGCAGATGGCCAACATTTCCTCCCTGAAAACAGAGTTTGAGAAAACCAGTATCATAATGACAAGGGAAGGCTACTAACTGCAAAATTAACAACCCTTGTTTGAGCCCCATTTTTTGAAAAAAAAAAAAAAGAATTCTTGAATAGTGTTTTAACCCCATTTCAACCACACATTTTTCAATAAAATAGTATTATACACAAATCCAAAACTTTTCCTTATTTTTTAATCCCACATTCCCATCAATACACTATTCAAAAATTCATTTTTTGGATAAAAATGGGGCTCAAACAAGGGCAATATTATAATGGTACAAATTCAGACAGATTGTAGGATGCAGCGATACCTGAAAAACTCTGCAGCTCTTGTCTATATTCAAGGGCAGCCTCAATGAAGTATCTACCTAGTTAATCAACAATAAGACATTGGTCATTAGACTTGAAGGAGATTCCCATTTACTAAAAGATCGTGAAGATTCAACTAACCGTAGGCATAGGAGTGCCATTATCAGTGTTAAGAAGCATCCCAGACTCAGGATCAACCTCAAAAAGATTAGCACGATTTTCATCATGGAAAAAACCTGGTTTTGCACTGCATGGAGTGATTCATATATTCCAATAATTAGAAGAATTGAGGCTGGAAAACTAGGCATGTCTATATATAGCGTGACTATCGATCACCAATGAATTCCACATCAACGTCAAACTGCTAACAGATGCATTATCATCAAATTGATTTAAAGCGTTCACTGAAATTACTGACTAATCTTCAATTACCAAATGGTTATCCACTAAGCGGAAGAAATAACTACCAATTGAAAATATTTTGATCTAAGAATATAATCAATATTTTTCTGGATTGTCTATTTCTTCCTTCACAATTTCCATGAAT
>NC_036241.1:344530-361159 GCF_002742605.1 Olea europaea var. sylvestris | reverse complement strand
GGTGTGTGGGGTGGGGGTGGGGGGGAGAATATATATATATATATATAGTTCACACTGTTTGTAAAGAGAGTCATGTGTCGAGAAGCTAATCACCTGCCAGTAATAACAACATCGAAGTATTGAAGCCAATGAAAAGCAGAGCAGCTATTCATGGTGATTGGTCCACAAAGAAAGTTCATTACGATGTTTGTATAGTCCCACAAGCTGCATCAAATTCAATAGAGTTATTTAGACATTCATTTAAGCACAGACATTGTACAACAGCTTCAGTCCATCACGAACATATTACCATTGAAATAAGAAGGTTTTTGTGATTTCAGTACATTAACAATTCAAAGAAATGGAATTATACTGAAAAGCCAAGGGAGAAGTCTAACAAATAAGCATTAAAATATGTTTATTGAATGAAAACACCTCACATCATATTTTTAGAGCAGCTAATGCAGTCACTAAGAACATAAATTTTTAAAGAGGAATGAAGTAATAGATATGAAAGCCTAAAAGAAGATATTTGCCAGTATCATATACTTTCCATTTTAATCAATCTAGGACAAAGTACTTGAGATTTTTCAATCTTCAGAGAGCCAAGAAAATTGCAATTGGCAACAAACATTGACTCCATAACACCATGCACGTATATCAAAACTATTGAGTTTCAACATGTACGATGGGGTTTGAAGCTCTTAAGTTTCTTTAAGACATATTCAGGTAACATCAATTGATGCAATCTTCCGCCTCTACCTAGAAAGAAACTAGAGAAGATTATTTCATTTTTCTGATTTATCCAGAGAAAAAGGTGTTTTACACACTCTTGGTAGGAAATGTTCCAAATAATCTATCTTCTTTTACGTTCAAGTCAAAATCACGGAGGGATCATACGTATTATCTTCAACAACTTTGCAGGATAAAAAAAGCTACCTGTTCGTCACCAGAAATGTAGCACGGCCAGAGTCTTTAATCATTTCTAGCATGGGAACAATTGAGGTATCCTCATTGATATATCTGATAAATAATGAGAAATATATGATATATCAGTTTGAAAATTTGGCACTGGTGTTAAAATAACTGGAAACTAGATAATGAATTAACATTGCATGTAAGTTTGCAACACCAATTTATATTACTGAAACTGATTAAGGATGAACAAATTCCTTCCTAGCTGGTTTAGACAAGGAGAATACGACGTGAGATTCACTGATCGTTTAGAACAGATTTTCTAAACTTGAAGAGCGAGATGCTGGTGACACCCTCCCATTGTCTCCAGCATCTCTCTCTAAATACATAGAAAGCTAGTTTTAATATATGAAGACCCAGTGTACAAGAACCCATGTTCAATTCATTGACGGTTTAGGATAAATTTTCCTTAATTTGTAGAAAGAGATAGGTGTTGGTGACACCCTTCCATTGTCACCAGCGCCTCTCTAAATACAGAGAAAGCCAGGTTTAATATATGAAGACCCAGTGTTTGTTAAAAGCCCAATGTTCAATTCTTGATTTGGTTTATTATTGTTGGCACTGTGTTGTTATTATTGTTATCATTATTATTATTATAAATTACTGTAATCATGCTATTCTACTTTTAATGTTGAAGTATGCAAACAGAATGTCAGGTGTAAATAGAGAGAATTGAAGAAGAATGTATTGAGGGGGACAGAGATGTTAATGAACAAATGGGACAATATAGGATAGAAGTTGAAACTATTACGGAAAATCTTATGGAAGTAGACAGTAGTGAGGCATCAGGAAACAATTTTAAGTTTTATTTTTGGCGAGGTTCCTTCCTGCTGGGCCTCTTGGAATTTTATATCTTTATAATTTATATTTGAGTCACAGCAAAGGTGGTTCCAATTCATAACTGGGTACCTATTTAATCAATTATATTTGTCTTTCTCTTCATAGTGCTTTCAATATACAGTCTTGAAAAGGGCATCTATTGTTACACTATAAAAGAATTCACATATCATGGGTAGTATCAGGCCACAGCAACTATAATTGCTGCCACTTTACATCACCTAATGATACTACAACTTGAGGAGAACACAACAAGGCAGTTGATGTTAGCATACCACATCCTTTCATTTGAGTGCTGTGACATCGGTTGCTAAAGGAAGACCCATCCAATTAAATTCCATTATTTACAGTCATATTTATATAGACCGTCACGTACTTCTTTATCAAAGAAAGTATGTTTCCAACACTATCTATTTGACTATTTTCGTAATATCTACAGTATCACTGATATTTGATAAAGGTTCAGCACCAACCATTCATACCTTCATCGACAGTCCTCCAGGCCATTGGAGATATTAGAGATGCAATAGCAAGGGTGGAATAACATGCCCCTTAGAAAAAAATGAATTTTTTTATTGTGCACCTTATGCTCTGTAATATCGAACTTGGTGGAATTTTGTAATGAATGTTAGGTGTTAGATGAAACTTTATTGTGCAATTTTTAGTTAATCACTCATCCTTCTTTTATCATTACATTGATCATGGCAAACTTATTTACAGCGTAAACAATGGTAGTAATACTAATATGAAAGTGACCATCTTAATTTTCAAAAAATAAAAGAAAGAACAAATTCCTAATATAATCTTCAATGTTTTGAATATCAGCACGTTCATTAACTTGAAAAAGATCAAGGTTTAAGGTTCAAAAGATTCAACCATGATCAAATTGATGACAAATAGGATACCATTAAGTAAATAAATACATCCATAAACTATAAAGTATTATAACAATAGATTTTTTTAATTTTATATTGCTAATTCAAAGTAAATATACATTCATGTTTGTTAATTAAATTTATTATCATATAATTTCTTTTAAAAGTTCAAAAAGTAATGATCAATATGTCCATATAATTTGTTTTGTTCAAATTGAAATTGTTTTTGCTTATATATACTTTTTTGGGGACCATTTAACCTTTGTTCAAATAATTTTAATTGTATGTTTGACAATTGGATATAGTCTTTTATCCCACAT
Source organism: Olea europaea var. sylvestris (assembly GCF_002742605.1). Classification (NCBI taxonomy): domain Eukaryota; kingdom Viridiplantae; phylum Streptophyta; class Magnoliopsida; order Lamiales; family Oleaceae; genus Olea; species Olea europaea. Next base: position 358,173 of record NC_036241.1, on the reverse strand, counting down.
CGAAAGTTGAATGTGGTAGTGGAGGGAAGAGTGTCTATAAAATGACAAGCACTTGTAACAAATCTTAATTGGGCCTGTAATTTCAATGCATGAGCCCATGAAATAGTTGAAAGTGTGTAAAAAAGAAAATTAGTAACCGGTAAAACAGTATTTGGGTTTTCAGTTCACGGTTAAATTGGCCGGTTCTATGGTTTGTTGACTGGGTTTTCATTTTTCGGTTAATATAGGATGACTGGACCAAATTTAAGGCCAATTCAAGATTTTAATGGTTGAACTGATCGGTTAGGTTTGGGTTTTATAACATTGATAATCTTTTAATATTTTGAATTATCAACCCTTTTCCAGAAACTATCTATCAGTGTTTATTATTAAATCACACAATAGTATTTATTAATTAGTAATTATATATAAATTATGAGAATTTCATATCAGTATCATACTCACAGGTATTAACGGAATAACTTATTTTAGGTACAGGATTGTAGCATGCATCACCAGGCTATCACTGAATCAGCTGCCTGTTCTTGCATATCCATCCTCACATTTGGTTTACTAATTTTTCATATATAATTTTAGCTATTTATACCATGACAAAAACGCCCAAAGAAATCATTAAACATAAATCTTATACTTGCTGAAAATTTATGCACCTTTTCCAACTCCTAACCTTGCTAAGTGGTATTATCAATATTTCTTCCATTTAACTAACCAAAGTCACCTTTATGACGAAGAGCATAAATAAAAAGGGAAAAATCATCTCACTTTATATGCAAAATACTCCAAAAGTTATCACTAATCGTCAGATAAGGATGTCTAACTACTTATCCATTCTAAATTTCTCTCAATTAGCACTACATTGTTCTAAAAAGTTAACAAGTTTCAACGCTGCATTTTGAAGAAATTACAATACCTTCTAAGATCTTTTGCAACCATCTGCTTTAAAGTACCATCACGGTGGCACAAATCCACCGCTGCTCGAACATCTTTGTACATTTGAGAGTAGCTGCAATACCATTAGAGAAAAAACATGACACCAATTAAAGTGGGATAATTAGGAAAGAAACTTCAAGGTACCAGTTAGAACATATGTTTGCATTCAGATAACAAAGAAATTCTTTCAATTTAGAGTAGCTATTTTCCAACAAACTTCTCAATCCAGATTGTTCAAATAATTTGTTGCCAAAATGGTACCTAAAACACCAGAAAAGGTGCAAATTTTGAATCAGTAACACAAAGTGCAAAACTGCAAGATATACAATCCCATGTTTGGTAATATGCTTTTATCTGTAACAGGGAAGGAGTGTCAAAGGTTTGGAGCCTATTATCCTTGAGCGTGTTCACAAAATATACTTTGAATTTTATTCAGCTGTTGGACGAATTATTACATCAAATAGAGAGAAGAGAAATAACTACTGTACCCAATGTATTAAAGAATTGATAATTCTCTTACTCTGCCAAAACTTTTCCTGGATTATTATCCTTGAAGTCAACAAGCTGTGCAAATAAGTAAGCTTCAGCCAAAGAGAAAAGGGTATCGATGAGAGCATAGTCAGGTTCATCAAACGAGTCGCGTGTCAAAGTACTTCCATATGTAGCAACTTTATCTTCCTTCGACATCTCTCTAAATCCATGATAAGCTACTTTGACATACTTGTGTCGGTCCATCTATGAATCATACAACCAACACAGTTTAATTTACACGTTAAATCCAAACAAAAAAAAAAAAAAATGAAACAAAGATTTAGTCACGGTATAGAACACGAACCTTCAATATATTGCCTCTCTTTTTATCAAGAACTAATCCTCTGACCATGTATTTCCAATCAAATGTCCATTCCAACAACTATACAAGGCCACTCAAGTTAATAAGCTATCACTATTCAGATTATAAAATAAAATAAAAAATTAGCAAAGAGCAAATATAATCCAACTTTGTGAAACATTAGGTAAGTTCTTCATATTTTTGGTTCATTTCTTTTTTCCTTTCCTTTTTCTGTTGAGTGGGATTCATATTTCATAGTGTAGAAAGATTCGACAAGGACAAATAGATTCAATTACTGACTTCATCAGTAGACAATCACAATAGCTTAAACTTGTTGGGATATTAATGGCTTTCAATTTTCATCATTTCTTGAAAAACTTCTTCTTGATAAGATAGAACAGACCAAAATGTAGACAAACCTCCGAAGGGTACTGCAAATCATAAACCAGCTTTCTTACTGTGCCTTCATAAGCAAGTGATTCGAAAGTCTCAGGTTTGTACTGAGCTAAAGTATAGTCCATATCAAATCCCACTGCAACGATGTTCTTCATGTTCAAAGACCTATTACAGAATATCTGCTTTCCAATATCAATCTTTTGTCCTGCTTTAGGAGAAGACCATATATAGGGATTCTGACCACGATCACTGGTATCAGTTGTCTCGGGTGGCAATGTTTTTCCATCTGCACCCATGCCATCCATCGTATTTCTGGAATGAAGGTTATTACCTGAAGGTAGTCAACAAACAAAAAGTGAATGATTTGTTAGAATAGTTTTAAAGTTATGCCAACTCAAATTGCCAATATCTCCACAAAATTAAAAACAAATCCGCCAAAGACTGTGGTAATCAAGAACTAAATGAACAAAGTGACTAGCACACACTTGCTAGCAGGACTGTATCAAAAGTATGTAAAGGTGATTTTTCAATGCATGTTAACTGCTGTTTACTAGGCATATATGTTGCACGGTGTTTATGCATATTTACTGCAGATGTTGAAGGAAAGTTAATATTTAAGTTATTCACCAGCCATAAACAAATTATGGCATGTCTGCTAAGGTGAGTTGAAGAGTATTGGACGGTATTAAAGAAGGGAAAGAACTTACAATCTTGTTTATGGTATCTTTCAGGTCATGCCCAATATTGCGTACCAAACATGCTCTTAGTGTATATCAACAAGTATGGAAACAGCACAGATTTTTGAATTCAATGAAAGCCCAAGTAACCAAAGACAAAAGCATTTTATACAAAAACTTTGCACATAGGCAATGATTTATCTACATGGTTATACTTTCTAGTTTTGAACAGTGAATAAGAAAACGTATTTATCCTAAATGCAACAAGTCTGCTAATTGTGCGATCAAATACATACCAAATTAATGGTTCAAGCTTTTAATATAGGATAAGCTAAAATATCCGCAAGTACGAAATATTAAAGATTGCACTGAGGAGACACTAGAGACGACATGTGTAAAGTCAATAAAATAAACTGAGTTTGTGATGTTACATGTGTCAAGAAATGGAGTTATCAGAGCCTGTGTTGGCTCAATCTTTACTTCATAAATTTGAGTGATAAATTATACTCTAATTATAAGTATTTCCAGATTAGTTACTCCCCATATTTCCCCCGCATTAAGTAAACTTCAATACAAGCCATCAAATCTTGGCAATTTCACATTTCAATATTCCTATTAATAACAGCACAAAAAATGAGTGGCAAAACTAGACGGATATTCTCCAGTTATCACTATTAAGAAAACCAATTATTTGTTATTAAGGAACAAGAACCCAAAATTAATTAAATCAAACACAAGGGTAAAGGTCATTAAAAATGAAGTGTAAAGGACTCCTTCCTGCACCATGGCACCTTACATTCGGTAATCATTGTATGTATATCCTCTGGCCCCATGTTATGTTCCAACTTCTAAGCCTATACTCCAAGGATGACACTGGTTTCATCACAGTAAATCTTGACTATATTGAGTTCCTACACAAACATCTTCTTACTCCATTACTAAAAGACCTCATCCTCATATTCACAAACATATTTCACTCTCTATTCTACAGCATAAAAACTGATGGAACAAAATTATATGTAATAACTATGATAGTAAAAGCTGGACATTAGTGCATTTCACCATACCTGTCATTAAAAATTAAGGCATGCAGTTCCAAAATGGAACTCAAATAATAAGTCTGGCAAATTAAGACAGGAAACTAATTCATCCACATTCATTTGTACTATTCAGTCATGTCCAACACTGTGTACCAAACATGCCTTGATGGTCATATAGAATTAAATTTAATAAAGATGATAGTAGAAGGCAGAAATTAATGTTTTCCAACAAACCTGACTGACATCACAAAACAAAATATTATATCTATGCAAGTACAAAACATCAAAAATAGGCATGGCAGTTCAAAATCTTTTCTTACCCAGAAACCTTTTTCAAGTTTGCTTTCTGAAACAACTTCAAGAACGAAAATTGCCAAATTCAATTAATCCTGAAAATTCAATAAATTTCTCTTTTCCAGAAATCATGCAGCTTTGACCAATGCAAAATATACCTAAGAATGCAAGTTTTTCCCAAAACTGAGAAAAGAAGAACTGATTTTCGTAGGAATTAATCATGCATGTTGAAGATACATCAAATAAAATAACATGCAAAGTAAAAATTCGTTAAATATTTAAAAAAAAAAAATTCTTCTCTCCCCAGATTTAGAAAAATAAAGAAAAAGGGCAAAGAAAATGACAAGATACACGTTCAAGATTGATCTAGAAAACTCACTAACCTTTGCAACTAGTCACTTTTCTTATACTCGGAAATTGACCCGAAAGAGGAGACGATAAAATCCCGGAATTGAATAAAATTCTTGAAGAGGAAAATGAAAAGGGCTCAAGAATATGATTGGGATTTGGAGAAGAAAATAGCGAAACGCAAAAGGAAAATGGGCGCCCCTTGATACGCATCCTGGATTTATATAGCCATTTTGGTAAGGGCGAAATGCTAATAAAATCCCTCAAATTCCAACGGAATATAGAATCAGATACCCGTATAGAAACTAAAAGCATTTAATGGCTTCACTTAAAATTCCTTTGCTTTTCATTCTCAGCCAAAAAATTATTAAGGAATTTCATTTCTCATTTGGCAAAAAGGAATCGAATTCCTCCAACAACAACTGCATCTGGAAAAAATGTGGAATTCCACGTGACAGGCGACAACTTGTATCTCGCCGGAAAGCGGAGGCGGTGAATTTTGTGTAATATTTGTAATGTAACAGTAAAACTGGCAGCGGGATAGGGACGAAGAGTGAAGAGCACGCAGAGCGTATTTTAGCGAGTGGCGGAAATTTGTTCTTAATTTTTGGAATTTTATATTTTTTAGGCAATTATTTTTCCAAAATAAAACAATGGCCTTAATTTTTGCTTTATCCATTTTAAAGATAGTTCATTGTATGGACTCCAATTGTCCCTTGACTTTTTTCTATGGATTTAGATACTTTTAAAAATAAATTTAGGTGGAAATTACACCCTAATAGGCATTTAAAGATCATAATTTAAAAAACAGGTTGAAGGTTTGTTTGTGCAAAAATCAGGTGATAAATTTAAATAAAATGTTGTGGAATTATAAATAACATCCCACTCGCTCAAACACACCCAGAGCAACATTTTTTGAGACTTCCCTCAAAAGTCAAACCTATCCTCTCTCTCTCTCTCCCAATTTTCACCACACACCAGTTGGTTTACTGATTTGCTGATGGTTTAATTATAGAAACATTTGGCATCTCACTTTTCTCTAGCTTTCGTCGGAGTTGAGTTCTGATCATGTTGTATGGGTTCTGATCACTTTTAAAAATTGGGTAATGATCTATTGACAGTGTGAACAGTGATGTTCTGGTGTAGAATGATGAGGAATTTGGGAAAGATCTGCTACAACTATTTAGTGCTAAATTTGCTGCTTCTTACAATTTCTTTGTCATCTACTTTTGGGGCTTTTTGGGTGGTTTGAGACAAATAGTTGTTTAGATCTAAAATTGGATCCGTGTTTTGGTTTTGAATGTGGCGGATCTGGTGGTGGCTGTTCACGATCGATTTGGGTGTTTGGTGTTTGTGACCAATTATACTATTAATCCGTGACTTTAAAATTCAATTATTTTGTAACTAAAAAAGTCATCTGTGACCATCAAATTTGAAAATGTATTACGTGTGACTTATAATTTTTTGGATTTGTGACCTATAAAATCGATAGATAAATTATGATATGTGATTTCAAAATAATTTGTGACCTAATAAAGTTCTGATTTGTGACCTCAAAATAATCTGTGACCAATTAATTTAATGATATGTGACCAGTAAATAAATCTGTTACCTATAATTGTGTACATGTGACAATTAATTGTATAATTATGACCTTATTATATTTAATTAATAAATATTTTTAATTAATTAGATAAAAACCTGATTTTTACATTAGTTAAACTTAAAACTTGATTTTTGAATTGTGTATAGTTAATACATTGTTTATGAATTTTTCCATATCTAATTTAGTTGAAAAAATTATTTTAAATAAATTTTAATAAAAGCTGATAAAATATTTGATCGAAATTTTTTAAAAAAAAAAAAATGTTCATGTCATGAAATGTATTAATAGAAAATAAGGGACAAATAGGGTCTTAATCGCAATTATTTATCCAACTTATTTTAAATTTTAAATTTATTTATCTATGACAGTTAATCCATTTTAATAATATTTTTAATTATACTTACTGTTCAATAAAGAGATTTTAATTACTTTTTAAGTTTGGGCAATGAGAAAGCTTGCGATGAGTCAATGTTGAGAGTGAATTTTTATCTAATGTGACCTCTTTTATATTAAAATACTTTATTTTTTGCAGTCGATCATAGTTAGATGTTTGACTATTATAATCAATAAATTAATCGCAGTCAAAACAGGTGAGATTGTTGTTTTAACTCGATAAAATTTATTAATTTGTTCACTTAGTCCCTATTGGTACATATTTTTCAAAATTTATTTTCTTTAAACTTATTTCCAAACATATAATTTTTAAATTAAATAATTTTACATGTAAACTCATATTTTTTCTATTTTTCAACCATATGTTTTTCAAAAATATCATTTCTCACAAAATCTATTATATAAAGGTTGAACCCCAACCTTGGCCCCACCTCCCCGCCCTTAGAGTTTTGTGAGGGAGGTAAATCTAGAGATGTACCCCAACAAGTTAGGGAATAAGAGTTGCTTATACATTGCGCCTACAATGAGTCCAATTTTATGTTTCAGGAATCGAACCCCCACACTGCAGCTGTTAGCAAGACGTGAGATAACCTCACTCACGTCCTTTGCACCACTGGATTATGCCCCGGGGGACCTCACAAAAATCTATTATATAAATCTACATCAACCATATCCTTAGTATAACATGAATAATATTTTTTTTTCCTTCTTAATTCAGCATAAAATAATCAAATGTATAAGAAAAAATATGCACCGAGAAATTGGCAACTAGTCAAAATTTTCCCTTGTTTTCCCTTTTTTTCAGTTTTTTTTTAATTTAATTATTGTAATTATGTAATCTGGTAGATAGAAAGTTAATATTTTACTCTTTATAAAAATATTAAAAATGTAGTCAAACTCAATTTTTTGGTCAATTAACGGGAAATTGGATGTTTTTTTTTTATCTATTGAGACCTCACTTATCACGTTTGAAAATGTTAGGGGAATGGTCGCAACAAATCAAAGGTTTGGAAAAAGTCTACTAATGTGTGAAAGGTTTAGGGCCTCTATTGCAATTATCCTTCATAGCTATAAAAATCAACATTTCTATTTTACAACTGCTGTCAATGAAAACAATTTGTTGTAGGCTAGGGCATTGGAGCTTTGGAGAAGTCAATTTGCGTGAGATATAAATTATAGAAAAGAAGAAGAAGAAGAAGAAGAAGAAGAAGAAGAATGGTTGTTTTAGCCACGTTTGATCCCCATTCTTTTCCAATTTTTTTCTTGACACCTCATTTTGCTACAATATTTACATTGATAAAATGTTACAATCACTCGGTCTTTTGTTTGAGATGATATCAGATGAAAAATCGCCTTGAGTTTGATGACTATTTCGCCCTCAATGGAAAGAATAAAATTCCAACAGAAAGGGAAGGAATAAAATTCCAATTAAAGGGCTGAAATAGTTTTCCACAAATTTCCATAATTCAAATGACTAATACACACCCAGATGACTAGGTTTTTTTGGAAGGGACGTCGTCCTTATATTCTGCATGGGGACAACAATTTTTGAAAAAAAGTTGGAAAAAATTGGTAAGAATCAGAGCCAAACACACGCTTAGTTTTTGATGAAGTTTTTTATTATGCTAAAAAGATAATGTAGTTATTTTTCTCTTTATTTTTTTAGTACTTTTTGTCATATCTATCTAAATGATGAACATAAGCTACTTATAAGTTGATGATTGTTGTGAATTTTATTTTATTTTATTTGTTTGGCAATTTGTTAAGTTTGGTTCACATTTCAATTTAATTTTTAATATCATGATTTAATTGTATAAAATTTCTATTCTAAATTTATCTATTACCACAAATCAGATTAATTGTATATGTATACATCTATTTGGGACGTCCTAAGCATGTGGCAACCGAATGGTATCATTGTCCCGTCAAATTTATGCAAATATGCATACTTTTTTATTCATATTTATGATTGTGTGGAGCCATCTTTGACTGCACATCTATTGCCAGATCTCTTTTCACTACCGTGATTCATCTTCAACTTAACGATTTATATTTTAATATTTATAAATTTATGATTTTACATAGCAATTAATCTTAGAAGAGATGAGAGGACATTAGTATTGGTGCAATTATATTTAACTTTGACAATTAAGATTTTGTTGAAACGTGACTTTTGTATTGATCTTTGGCTAATTTTTATATTAAATAAAATCATTTAAGAATTTTTTTTTATACTTGTCCAATTTTCGGTATTAAACAAAATTTGAAGTATTAATTATAATTAGTATATGTCGCTGCATCATATTAGTATTTGAGCATAGTCACATTCTTGATAAAGACATTTGTTGTATGATGCTATTATATTTTTGTGATCTATATTTTCTATATAGTTTTTTCAACATTGATAAATAAATAATTAAACTAAAATATCAATGACTTCTTTTTGTTTTGTTTTGTATGCTAGAAACATCACAAATAAAATAAACCATCATCAAAAACACTAATAGAATTGAGCCCTGATACATCATTAGAAGAACAAAATGAGTCAAGTCGTCGATTTAATTTTGAAAAATATTAACTTTTTCCATTTTATTAATAGTTAATGTTTATTTTTGTTGTCATGTCTTAAATTTATTTGGTGTGATGGAGAGGTATTATATAATGTCAGAATTAGCCAATTCTTTTCTCATAGATGTTTCACTATTAGATTAAATATAATGTTTTCATTTTTCAAGGAAGTAATTTTTAAACTACGTTGTTTAAGGATACAATCGAAAAGTACATTCAATACATAAGACATGCAAAATACGTACTTACTACTAGTAATTTTGAATAGTTTTTGGCAGTATTAATTAACGTAATCTCAATAGTCATATAGACTTTTCAAGTGGAATAAACTCTATCGATCATAATATGAGTGTTCCAAAAATGTCTGAGAGCAAGTAACTAATTATAAAAATAAATTAATTGTATCAACTTAAAAATTATATAGTTAATTGTTCTATTTTTTTTTTTTGATGATTGTGAAAAATTATATGTTTTTGATATAAATTTAAAACTAGATATAGAATTTTTAATATTTGAAAAACAACTGTTGTTAAAAATAATGAATCAAGAGTCAACGGATTTAAGATGAATCAACGATAAAAATTAAATAGATAAATAAATGCAAAAGTTCGGTGGTGAACTAATCAATTTGAAGTGAATCAGTTGATTTTGAAAATGAATTCTAAATAATAAATATTTTTTTTTTTTAAATACATAATCGAATTGCATTCTGACTATTAGGTGGAATAAAGAGTCCCTTTCTCACTTTGTATTTGTATGTTAGTGCTCTCTTAGCCCCGGGATATATCCCAGTGGTGCAAAGGATAGGATTGAGATAGTTTTAACTTTGCCGACAGTCGTAGTGTGAGAGTTCGATTGCTGAAATATGGAATTGGACTCTTTGTGTACACCAGTGTACGGACAACCTCTTGTTCCTTGATTTGTTGGGGCACATCCCGCGATTTACCTCCCTCATGATATTTCAGGAACGGGGACGTGGGGGCCCTTAAAGTTGGGGTTCAACCTTTATGTTAGTGCTCTCTTAAATTTTTCGTAAATAGGCTGGATTAAATGAAGTTTGATCGAATGAAAAATAAAAATAAAAATACAATTTAAGCTTTTTGTGTTGAATAGTTTTTTATATGTGAATTACACATGGAGTGTAAGCGGTTCAATTTGATCGATTTTTGACAGTTTTCAAACCAAACTATATAAACAATTTCAGAAAAATCCAAATCTAAGCAAAAACATTAAAATGGTTTGAGAATTTTTTCAAACCCAAACCTAAAGGTTTTGGTTCGATTTTAAATTGCGATTTCACAATATATTTATCTTTCTTATTTTATTGTCTTTTATTTTATTGATTATAAAAGATTTTCATACTTTGTTTGTAGTAAAATAAGAATATATCTTAGCTCAAAATCGTTTCATTGATGGGTCCACGTGACACTAAACTAATGATTTAAAAAAGGCGATTTCTATTTGATTTTTTTTAACTTGATGATTTTTGAATAGATTCCTAGTTACACGTTTTATGTATACCATCATTTTTTATTTTTTTACTTTGTACCTTTTACATATTCGAAAATATATTTGATTATAATTATCTTATATGTATATAAGTGTTGACATAACATCATTATAATTGCTTTTTGGGGGAGTGTAAAAGAATATAGTAAGTGGCCACTAAAGATAGAATTGCTGAATTGAATTCTGTAGTTATATTTTAATATCAAGAGGAGTAACAATAATTATTTTAATATTAGTAAAGCAAACCACATCTACGGTTTAAGGTAAGGGTGATTATATTGTTACCATAATTTTAATTTGATATATCACATTTTAATCACAATTAAATTCCTTAATATTTGTTTTTTGTAACAATTATTTTTTTTTAACTTTTTTCATCGAATTCTTATCATTTCATTAATTAGTACGTTTCGTTCTTGATGATGATTTATAACAAATCATTTTATTTTCATATTTTAAAATGAGGGAAAAATATTTTTCGCACTCTTTATTTAATTATATTTTTTAAAAATATGATGAAAAATAAGTTATTTTTAGACCATTTTAATAGACTTTTGGATATAAAATTATCAAATACAAAATATGTTAATTGACGAAAAGTTTGAGAATCAGAATGAGATGAAAAATCGTTAGGGGCATAAGTTCTATAATGAGTAAGGATTAAAAAAATCTTAAATTCAATTAAAACGTGGTGCAAAAAATAAAATTTGTAGTGTGAATATAATTATCTTAAGATAATGGCCTTAGTTTTTGCTTTATCCATTTTTAAGTTAGTTCACTATGTGAGAAGTGAACATTTTGATGTGGATCATATATTTATAGGTTAGTTTGGTTCAACTTTAATTAACTTCAAATCAAAATGGTTGATCCAACTTATTTTTAAAGTCGGTTCTAATTTATCGAAAATAACTTTTAAACACGGATAAGTATACTATCAATTTGGATGATGAGCGAAGATTGTGATAGTTAAGACATTGTTTAATCACATTTTTAACATAATTCTAATACGTTAAATTGTAGAGCTAATTATTGTATACGTGCGGAGTCAGTGTGTGAATTAGTGCATCGTTGTGTAATATCATATTGAGACAAATACATATAATCTTATGTTTTCTTGAATGTCTACTTTTCTTTCTGCATATTTATCGCTCTCTATGGAATTGAATTAGGTTTCTCATCTTCAACAATAGGTATCAGATATATTAAGAGCAAGGTTAACAAAGAAGGAGAGTTATTTAGGATCTACAAGTTTGATGGTATGCATTTTGCATTCTAGAGGATTCAAATCGAGGATTATTTGTATAAAAAAAACCTGCATCATCTCTTTTTGAATGAAAAACCAGAAGGAACGAAGGATTATTGGGTGTTATCCGATTAACACCGTCGAAGAACATTGGTCACACTATGACGATGGAGAAAATCATAACGAATTTGATGAAGGTATTGTCCGATAAGTGTAAGAATTCATCTATGTAAAATAGTAGAAATTTTCAATAAATTGCATATAATTATCAATCAGTCGGAAGCCCAAAAGAGCTACAACCAATAACTTCATAAGCAACGCGAAATAGAAATTCGAGTGACACTCGTGATATTATTCTTGCTGGGGAAGTCCGTATAAAAGATTTTGGAAAAGTCTCAATATCGAGTTTTGCCCTAAATGTCAAAAGTAGGATAGGGTTATCGAGAAAAATTCCAATGGAGATAATAGTGAAAAGTAAAGGAGTTGTATAAGCAAGTCTGGAAAGAATATGAAATGCTAGAACTGTGACAAGACTGATCACATAAAGAAATATTGCAGAAGGCCAAAGAAGAAGAAAGAAAAGACTAAAAGAGCATCAACAATGCTAATGCAGTAATTGAAGAGGTAAAAAAGACTTTATTAATGTCAGTGACACTTTTATTGATTTTTTGGATGATAGATTCTGTCGGGAAATTTTACGCCAATTCCCTTTATTTCTATTTACCCGTAGAATCTTTTGTAGTTCGGGATGAATATTAGCAAACAAAAAAAATAAAGAATATAACGCACAAATTAAACAGACTGTCAAAACTTTTCACTATATGAAAAATTGTTACAATCATATAGAATTTCACTTACCAACCTAATCCCGAAGTATTATAAAGAAAAAAATAAACCCGAGCTTTACCACACCTACTTTTCCACCCAATGTATGAAAAGTCTTAAGATGTTAGGCCCACAATATTTTTCTCTCAGATCAACTCTCTGACCACACCTAAAATAATGAAATACATCCACTATTATAGGATCAATAATCAAGTAGCAGAGTTTAATTTAAACTCAAACAAGACTCTTTTAATTCAACAAGGATTCTTTCGTATGCAAGACTTCAAAATCGACTGTAAATTAGAGACCAAATTTTACAAGGATTCTATTCTCAACTTTACTTTGAAGTGGTCTAATACAATAACTACATTTTATTATTTGCAATAGAAGTCTTCCAACTTTTAACTTTTGAGGAAATTACCTTACAATCTCCACCTTGTCGAAAACGAATCAATCTTGTCATCTCTTCTACAACTTTTAATCACAATACTTGGAAAAAATAGGTAAGCCTTTGATACACTATAACAGTCCCATACTCCACCATATGAGTATAACCACTCAGAATTATTCGTGAACTCCAAGCATTTCATCGACTACATGTCGAAACAACCTTGTTGATAGTTATGGTGCAACTCTCCCACTGACTTTTTCATAGAGCTCATCAGCCATTGACATCACAACACCATTACATACCTACACATGTTGCATCAAATGTCAGTCAATGCTACGTGTAAATATGCTGACCCGCGCCAATAAGAACACATCCTCTATCATGGCAACTAGCAACATGCATGAGGATGTTCTCATCTTACTTTACAGCACTGCATCTGCGTCCTCCACCACTAGGAGAGACGCATTGTCCGACTCCAATCAGTTAGTCGACTCTGCTACACCTTTTGGACAATTTCTCTTCACGTGACCAATCTGATCGTAGTTCCACTTGAATCAATAAATCCTTAACTTGTACTTGCCACAAGCCAAA
>NC_036241.1:261776-339299 GCF_002742605.1 Olea europaea var. sylvestris | reverse complement strand
CCCCCAAACGAACCCCCCCCCCCCCCCTCTCTCCTTACCCTCAAATAATTCCTTTATATAGTAAGAATATTAGGGGGAACCTGATACATTTATGAACTTCAATATACCTCTACAATATCGTGAAGCAGTGCAGCCTACTGCCCCCTGCGACCCTCGCCCATCGACCTTACTGTGAAGGTTGATCCGCGGTCGAGGGCTTAAGTTTAAATATGATTGAGCTCCATATGGGTCTACACATAATACCTCAACCTGCCACACAGGTCTTGTATGAATATACAAGACGGGTTGAAGTACATTGCATTTGCTACATCAATCATCATGGTTAAACATGGTTACTTGCTCCTTTTGCAGTAGACAAAGAATCGCAGATGCACTGGAGAACACAATATCTTCTCTGAACGACTTTGAGCAGGGTATCAAGAACTGCCTCGAAGTTTGATTGTTTTTGGCTCTTGAGCTAAAAACTTCCGCGAGAGACTACGTTCTTCCGAGGATAAGATGTAAACAAATGAATCATGGGCAACATGCCTGCTCTCTTCCTCCATGGATGAATTTTGTCATCCCAATCAATGAATAGAACGAGATTTAAGCATGAATCCCATGACTGTTCTAGATTCTTTTTTGTATTTTATGTTAATTTAGGTTTTGAGCTGCTAATTCAACATCAACAATTTCTTTTTTCGCATATATAATCGTTATGTTTTACCTGGGTTATTGTATTCAACCTCTTATAAAGAAAAGATCGCCCAAGCCCCTGTGGGTTGTATATAAAGAGATGCAAATAGATATTTCTTATGTTAGCGACAACGCCAAAGCTTATTGGAACAAGATGTTCGAGCATTTACAAATGTTCAAGGTGCGATTTAATTTTGTTTTGTCTAACGAGTTTGAATAAGTAATAGGCTTCATCTATTCTTACTTTTTAATGAATGGTTAGATCTCGCAATAAGTCAATTAATCAATGTGGAAAACGCTTCATTGTATCATGTTTAATTATTATTTGTATTGTAATCGATATCTTGAAATCTCTTCTTCCATCGGTCCTGAATCCCTAAAGCATTTTTGAAATGTGAAGTAACGAGAAATAAAGTGGCAGATTTCTTTGTATACATTTGTTTTTCTTTTCTGGTGTAATCAGCTAATAGCGATTTTTGTTGTGAGAGAATTTAATTATCATACACAGCGGAATTAAAAACAAATTTCAATTCCCACAAATGATCTGTTTTGTGTTTAGAAAGAAATTGTAATAGAGATCGTACCTTTTGCGAGATTTGCAAACTCTTTTGCTATTCCTTCGTTCTGACGATCTTGATTTATCACCCACAACTGTCCAATTGTTCTGCCTCCAATGGAAATTCACACAGAGAACAAAATTGTAGGGAATCAGAGTTCTTTTCTCTTGTACTAACAAGAAAATTAGAATTCTCTACAAATTGAAAACCCTAGTCACGTATTTATATAAGTTCAAACGGACTTGATTGAACCGATCCAATGTTTAATTAATCAATTTGATTAAATTCGGTCAGTGAATTAATTAATCTAATTACTTAATTCGGGCATATAAATAAGCGACCAAATTAATTAATTTATCTAACGCTTGTTAAATTAATTAATTGACAAATCATAACATTTCAGTTTTCCTTTTGTGTGCGACCCATCAGGTTCCCGATCATGATATCTAACGATGTGAACTATTATTTTGATCTAATTAAAATCTATAAATTAAAACACTCTTTTAATTTATCACCAACTCATGTTCGTCATCCCAGATTGACATCTAGCAATGTGTCAGGGCAATACATGCGACGAAAAATGTCATGTGGTATGACAAAATCAAATTAGTTCGTTTACCGTGAAACTATAATCCATTCGTCAATATGATCCGATCAATTACGAGATATGGAAGTGTGTCAATCCCGATTATTGATCATATCTTTCATTCCACTATTAAGTATATATAAATTGAAAACTCATTTTCGATTTCTGATTATATTTTAGTCAAGGATTTCGTTATCGACTTAATTGAATGAAATACCGATCATAATCTCTTACTATCTAAGAGTGACGAATCATCTATTGGTTATTTAACCTCCATACGATTCTTGACATACTCGAACGATACCGAATTGGCAAAGCAACATCCAATACTGTCAAAGCATGACTGTCCTCATATAAGGTACTATGACGACCTCAAGTCAAATGACCAATTTCACTACCGAACGTTAGAGATAAAAGACTGACACTCACACAGTTATCCATGTGAAATCTCTTAGCGGGTTTCCAATAGTTTGTTCTATAACAAAACATCTACGTGTTCATTCAAATGTTATCACACTTTAGCTTGTGAGATCAGCTACTTATTTCACAAGTAAGAAATGCCCACATGATGGTCTATCCGTAATAATGATATCCATATCTCGTCATTACTTATGACCACCGATGATTTAAAATTCATTCATTTGTAATTTGTATCTCACAATCACAACTCCTTGTGATTAACAAATTACTAAGATTTGAATATACGGACTCCATTATTTAATTTAATTGAATATTAATTAATTAAATAATATATCTGCCATAAATCGCATTAACTATATATTAAAAGTGTTTATGTCCAAAGTCAATTAGACCTAGAGCATAACACATACAAACTCCTAATTACATTAGATCCAATCACCTATGTATCTAATATCATAAGAGTCTACACGACGATTATGTTTATACTGCGATAACTCTTTGTTAGTGGATCTGCAATATTATTAAATGTGGGAATTCATTTTTCTCTTTACATCATTTTTATGTATTATCTCTTTGATGAGATTATATCGCCTTAATACATGTTTGGATTATTAATGAGACGATAGTTCCTTCGCTTGTGTGATGACTCTATTATTATCACAATACAATGACATGCGATCAACAATGTTAGAAACTACTCCAAGTTCATTAATGAATATCTTGATCCACATTGCAACTTCTTGTTGCTTTTGAAGTAATCATATATTAGGTTTTTGCTATTGAACCACCGATTGTTTTACGTTTGGAACCATTCCAACACACAACTTAAAAGTAAACCAATTTCTCAAGATTCAAGATTTTATTTATGTAAATTGGGATGAGTTAAACAATCATCTAAATCTATCTCTATAGATCACGTTGCTTATCCCACATCATTCATGAATAAATCTTTTGACAACCATTATTTTAACAATTGAAACATATGGGTGTTGTTTCCTATCAACAATATATCTTGCATATAATATTAGGAATGCGACAATACTCCTACTATCTTCTTGTAAACACACAATTCGTTTTTATATTTGATAAAATCAAACCTTTTGATTTTTCTATCAAATCAACGATTTCACCTCCAAGAGGCTTACTTTAACCCATAGTCACGGTATGTAACTATCGTAACCAAAATTCGAATGGACTTCAGCATGGCTACAGACGAAACATTTCATCAAGGTCAACACTTAACCTTTTTCTACTAACTTTGCTTTGTATGTATGGATATTCCCATCCATATTGATATTTTCCTTGTAAACTATTTACAACATATAGGTTTTATCCCGTCAGGATGGTCGACCAAGGTCCAAATCTTGTTTTCATACGTTTAATCCATTTCGAATTCTATGGCCTCCTCACATCTATTTGAGTCAACGCTTGACTCTGCTTCTGCGTAATTAATAGGTTTATCATTCTCGATTAATAATACCTGATTAGTAATTGTGGATTCACACTTTCTTAAAAGTCGAATGATCCTACTAGATTTAAATGGAACTATGTCCTCAAGAGTCTCTACTTCCCGATTAAAAGTATGTCCCTCTTAGGTGTGGGATCAAACTCGAATTCATCCACTTGGTCAACTATATCTGTGGACTCTTGAACTCTTTCAAGTTCTACTTTGCTCACACTGTCCTCTCACAGAGTAAA
Source organism: Olea europaea var. sylvestris (assembly GCF_002742605.1). Classification (NCBI taxonomy): domain Eukaryota; kingdom Viridiplantae; phylum Streptophyta; class Magnoliopsida; order Lamiales; family Oleaceae; genus Olea; species Olea europaea. The sequence continues at coordinate 335,363 of NC_036241.1, read as the reverse complement.
CATTTTTCTTTAAGAAAACGATATATTGTGAGACGAAAACTTTCTTCTTAATGGGATAATAGAGTTGATATCCAAATATTTGCTTTGAATATCTCTCAAATATGTATTTATCGGATTTAGTTTCTAACTTATCCGATTCAAAGCACTTCATATAAGCGTCACTGTCCAACACTTTTATATGAGATAAATTGGAACTATTGTCTTTCCATAACTCATATAAAGTTCTGTTAACCAACTTAGACATGACGTGATTTAGTGTGCAGCACACTGCAATCAGTGCGTGACCCCAAAACGATTCTGGGAGATTTGCATGACTTGTTATTAATCGTACTATATCTAATAGTTTACGATTTCTCTTTTCAAATACACCACTATGTTGCAGTGTATATGGAAGAGTTCACTACAAGAGATTCTCATTCTCTCTTTTATAATCCAGAATTTCATCTTTAAGATATTCTCATCTCGATCTGATCTTAGTGTGAGGATATCTTTACCTATTTGTTTCTCTACTTTTACCTTAAATCCCTTAAACCTTTTAAGAGCTTTATGCTTGAATTTCATCAAATATACATGGCCATCTTTGAAGATGTAATTTTGGAATTGCATTTCATCTATATAATCAAGTCTGCAATGTCAGATTTAGGCATTATTCAAACTATCATTTTTATGTCTCATAACTTCTATACTCATTATAGAATACTTAGTGTTTCGAATATAGCCCTTGTGTAAGCCACATTATTTCCATAAAAATAAATTTTTGAATAATATATTGATGAGAAATGTGTGGTTAAAAAATAAAGAAAAACTTTGGATTTGCATATAATATTATTTTATTGAAGAATGAGTGGTTGAAATAATGTCAAATTACTTTTTAAGAATGCATTTTTTTTAAAATAATGTGGGTCAAATAAGGCCATAATGTTATTTTGTAGCTTACCATATCCATTAAGATATTTAATCAAGATAAGCAGGAACAACAATTGTCCTTAAGATTAAAATAGTTTATGTCCGAGCATGAAATTTATTTTAATGTTCCAGCTATGGTGGGTACAAAGCAACATTTCTCTAATTTCAATATTAAGCCAAAAGGCAACGGCAAGAAGTATGCTCCTACAAGTAATGCAGCAACATTTGCTCATCTTTAACGTCTAGGTCAACTTATCCCTTTCACAGTGGTCTAATTCTATTTAGTTTCTCCATATTTTTATAAATATGATATCCACATCTGGTATCAAATACATAAGAAACTCATGAAGTAGACGTAAGCCTTGCAATATTTCTTCCAATGATCTTTCATTCTATAATGAACGCAAGGTTGATTAAATTTGGTATTGTCCTTCGCTTTGACCATATTAGCCATATTTGATGCTTTTTCAAAGTCCCTTTTTATTTCCCCTTAATACTCTTAGAGAACAATGACTTGCCTACTACTAACTTTGGTAATGGGCTCAACAGTCTTAAGCATGTTCACCAACTTAATGAGTGTGCATTCGAGCTTATTCACATCATAATTCATAATTAGTATGAATAACTTTCTGACAAAGATTGCAGAACTAAGTCAATACGTAGTTCCTGGTTCATGATTGAACTTAATTGAGACAACTTCTGTCATTGACTGAAGATTTTTCTGTCACTTTGCTTCAATATAGTTGCTTGGAAGTCTCATATCCGTTCACACATGATTATTATCATACAACTCTTTGAAATGAAAAATCTTTTGTTAACATCTATACTTTCAAGTTGTTTTTGTAATTCAGGTGACGAAATGCAAATATCACACATAATGCAGTACTATTGTCATCACTGTATTAATTATAGTAGTCACCCTTTCTTTAATCGAGTCATCAACAGGTGTCTCTAGAAATGGTTACTCAATGACATAACCAATTTTCTCATATTTGAGAACAATTTTCAGATTGTAGTGCCAATCAAGAAAAATTAGTTTCGTAGTTGGCATCCAATATGCCACTCAAAAACATATGGTTACTCAATGTTCAATATAAATGACGAAAAGAAAATGAATAATGTATAAAATGCATCAATTAATTTAATAATTTAACATGAACTTTTATTAAATTAATTATACTCTACTATTTAACTCAAATTTATAACCCTCTCGCATAAATTTATAGAATCCATACATGATTCCCAATGGGTTGGGATCCCATTTATTAAATTAAGACCTCGAGTGTACTCAACAAGCCTTAATAAAATATTTAGGTAGATATTATTATCAATTGTGTCTCTAGAAATGGCTACTCAATGACATAACCAATTTTCTCATGTCTTAGTGCCAATCAAGAAAAATTAGTTTGGTTGTTGGCATCAAATATGCCATTCAAAAATATATGGTTACTCAAGATTCAATATAAATGACGAAAAGAAAATGATTAGTGTATAAAATGCATCAATTAATTCAACATAAACTTTTATTAAATTAATTATGCTCCACTATTTAACTCTAATTTATAACCCTCTCTAATAAATTTTTAGAATCCATACATGATTCCCAGTGGGCTAGGATCCTATTTGTTATATTAAGACCTTGAGTGTAATCAACAAGTGTTAATAAAATATTTAGGTAGATATTATTATCAATTGTATCTCTATACAACTCCCATATCATTATGCTGGCAACTTCTTGTCTTCACAAATCTTATGTATTAGTTTAATATGCCTCTAAAATTTATTTCTTTGAGTGTATCCAACAAAAGATAAGCTTTGGTTAAATTGAACCCATCATTCAAAAATATCTGATATTTCATAATGTCAAATATATCCATAATAGACCAGTTTTGAGTGTACTCAACAAGTTGAAATCGATTGAGGACTCTGATTTTTTATTATAATGATGGAAGACGAATATAAAATATGACTTAATATTTTATTAAGGGGATTTGCATTCAAAGGTCTCATCGTAACAATTATATATATTTTATTATACATTTACTATACAAATAAACATATATATAATATAATAGTGTGGACGATTGTGGGCTTTTATTATCTAGTCTTCTCGAGCCATAATGAAAACTAGTTGGTCAATTCTTAGAGGTTATTGCATTGACTCATACAATGCTCCATCTCCGTGATCTCATCCTCTTCTTGTTTCTTCAATTAGTCTAGCTGCAACCTATATTCTATACTAGTTGGCACGCAGATTTAAATGAAATTGGACTCTCGAGCCCATAGTAGTAACAATAACGGTCTCGCAGGTCCAAAATGATTAAGAGCTCGCAGGCCATAATAATAACAACAATAATGGGCTCGCAAGCCCATAAAACGACAAGAATAAAATTAACCATTCAATACATCCACATGATCCAATCCATAATCGTCCAATAATAATACATTCATCACATAAATGCATTCCTATATAATATCTAATATTATATGCAAGTATGTTTCAAATTTCTAGCAATTAAGGTCATCTAAATTATTTTAGACAAATGGATCGGAACAATTAAATAATTAATTAATCATATTAATCAATTAATTTAATTAGCCGGTATATTTAATTAAAATCAAATTTTAATTATATACCAAATTAGAGTCAAACTCTAATTCCACAATTATAGGACAGGGCTATTTAATTAAAATCACATTTTAATTAAATATCAAATTAGAGTCCAACTCTAATTTCAAAACTTAAGTGGTTGAATTGAATTAAATTTGTTTTAATTAAATAGCAAAATTAGAGTATAACTCTAATTTCAAAACTTAGGGTGAACTTATTTAATTAAAACCATATTTTAATTAAATACCAAATTAGAGTCCAACAATAATTTCAAGAAAAATTTTAGGGCGAAACAATTTAAGTAAGATCAAATTCTAATCAAATGTCAAACTAGAATCCGATTCTAATTTAAAGAATATATTAGGGTGAATTATTTAATTAAAATCAAATTTTAATCAAATACTATATTAGAGTCCAACTCTAATTTAAATTGAATTAACATTTTAATTTAGGATAAAACTCCTAAATAAAATAAAATTTAAATTAGGGTCCAATTTTAATATTTAAGTTAAAATCCAATTTTAACGAAAATATAAAAAAGTCTTTAATTTTAAATAAAACATTAACTGGGTCAAAACCATTTGAAAATCAAATTTAAAAATCTTCTAAATTTAGGCCATGTTTGATTGGCAACGAATTCCATAGAAATGGAAAATGAATCCCACTTTCCCACTTTTGCCATGTTTGATGGCAATTTTTATCCATAAAACTTGTTTTCTTGGTTTGCTTGCTGCGTAGACATTTTCTTTGTTTTCAAGGAAAATCAATTCTCGTTTTCTAGGTTATTGGGTGATTTTTTTTTCGGTATTTTTTTTTTTTTTTTGCAATGAGAAACAAATTCTATCCCTAATTGTAAAAAAAATATATATTTTTTTCTTTAATTGACAATTTTCATGTAAAATAAATTCAAACGAATACCAAAAGATAGATGATTTTTTTTTGCTTTTATTTTTGCAATGGAACCAAATTCTATCCCCTCTTTATTTGACAATTTTCATGTAAACTAAAACCAAACGAGCATAAAAAACACTTTTATTTCAACATTTTCCACGTGAAAAATTATACCAAACAAACACAATAATTGACGGTTCCAAGTAAAACAATTTTTAGGCAATTCAGTTCCATGTAATTCATTTTATTTCCACACAAATTCTATCTTTGCAATTAAACGGACCCTTAAATTCAAAACACCTTTAAAAAATTTCAATCCAACCCAATTTTAAAATTAATAATAGGGCCTTTCAATTTCGAAATTTGCAGATATGCCCGTAAATTTAAAATTGTAACCTTGATCCCTGATTTTAATGGCAAGCAGGGGGTCGGCAATTTCACAAATTTCATAAGAACTCCAGCCACCAACTCTCTCTCCCGATTTGACAGAAACCCTAGGAGAAAATGTCCCTCTCCTCTTCTTATTTTCAGGGGTTGGCGACCGTCGCCCCTGCCCTTTTTTCGGCCAGAAGTTGTTACTGAAATAACGGCGGCTTCCTGCCGCCATAGCAGAGCGTGGCGCTGCTGCATTAATCTGCAGCGCGCAACTGTTGTCGCTGCCTCGCCCCAGGTGCAAGTAGCGCCGCACGACCACCCAATGCAGGTGATGGTCGCTGTTTTACCCCTTATTTTTTTTATTATGATTCAAGAATTGTTTTCTTTTAAAAACAAATTTTGAATATGAAAAATAATCTTCTAAACTGCCAGATCCAAGTAAAATATGAACAATCAACTTTTGACTGTTCTAAGATGCAAAACAATTTCTAACAAACACAACCTGGCTCTGATATCATTGTTGGGAATTTATTTATCATGCACAGCGGAATTAAGAACATATTTCAATTCCCATTAAGAATCTGTTTTGTGTTTAGATAGAAACTGTGATAGAGATCGTACCTTTTACAAGATCTGCAAACTCCTTTGCTATTCCTTCGTTCCACCGATCTTGATTTACTACCCACAGCTGTCAAATTGTCCAGCCTCCAATGAAAATCCACACAGAAAACAAGATTGTAGGGAAACAGGGTTCTCTCTTCTTGTGCTAGCAAGAAAATTAGAATTCTCTACCAATTGAAAACCCTAGTCACTTATTTATATAAGCCCAAACGGGCTTAGCTTGACCCGGTCTAATGTTTAACTAACCTATTTAATTAAAGTCGATCAAACGGTTGTTAAATTAATTAATCGACAAATTACAATATTCCTGGGCTCTTCCCAAAAGAGAGTCGAAGCCCCCCAAAAGAGACTCTTCGACTATGATGGCTTGTTAATTAATTCGGTCTTAAGAGGGAAAATTTCTATTGAGGGTCTCCTCTTTCCTTTCTTTCTAATCCGAATCCAAAACTATGTCGCCCTCCCTAACCCTAGTTACTTTAATATCATACTTGGAAAGAGTCAACGTCGAGCCAGAGCTAGCCTAAGAGCTAGTGATTCTAACCTTAGGATTAGGTATCATAATTGAGTCAAGTAGGAAAGAGCGATTAGCTCAGCGATGAACAAGAATCATTCAATGAGCGCCTTTTAACTCCTCCCTTATCGTTAGCCCTACGTGGGAAAGCATTTAGCTATTTGTAGATAAATAAAAAAAGCATCTTTGAAGGAATTCGAGAAGAATCCATTTTCCTATGCTTTTTTAGTTAGAAGAAGAAAGTCTCCCCTTGCCTACTTACTTATCCTTAACAATAGGAATTGGATATAGAACAGATAAGAGTAGGAGCATTCGTTAATAGAGATGGATTGGCTTCGATTGACCTTCTTACTATGGAGAATTTCATCATTCTTCAAGAAGTGATCCATTTTATGAAGAAGAATCAGGGGAAGAAGGCTTTCATTGTAGTCAAAGTTGATCTTGAAAAGGCTTACGATCGAATGAACTGGGAATTTCTCAAGAGAATTATGTTCGACCTCAAAATCCCTGAAGCTTGGCTAAATCTTATAATAAACTCTGTGTCCACTCCAGTTCTGCCCTTTTTATGGAATGGTGAGAAAATGGAATCTTTCCAGCCTACATAGAGGGCTTCAACAAGGTGACCTGTTGAAGAATACTTTTTTTTTTCTCTCTATGGTGGGAAGGGGAGTCCTAGAGTTTAAGCTATAAAGTTATATTGGATCGGAGGTAGGAGGATGCTATCGAGTCCTGCCTAGAAATTGGAGTTCAAGTAATCACATACTTTCTTTACTTGGTCAATGCTGCTAAGTTTGTGCTCCCGTCTTTCCTGTTGCCATTTCTTTCTGTCTGCTTCCAGAGGCGTTGGTTCAAATCTAGTTTGTGACATGGTCATCCCAATGAGAATAAGCCACCTGAGCTCTTGACTTACGCTTCTCCACAGGAGTCGGGCCTTTTTAGATACCACTTTTCTGAGCTATCTACCTAACCACACTTGAGGCAAATGAGTGGTCAAATAGGTACTGCACCACCTCAAAACAAAAAGACTAAAGGCCAACGATCAATGGCGAACTCGCAAAGCCTATGGTTCATCATTAGTGGTTTTAGCTTGAAGCACTTATGATGACATGCTAGGTGCTTAAGTAAGAGATTGTGGGACACTTTTCAGGTTCTGGAGAAAGTGCATTCCTTGGCTAAAAGGCAGTGCAGGATTGGATGACTTTCCAAGAGAGCCCTATGCCTTATGACGAAAAAGGAATGCCCATCCGCAGTTACAAGTAGTTTGACCACTCAACAAGCGTGGAAAACATATATATGTTCAAAGAGTATGATGGGCCCAACCCTAAGCATCATAAGGCCCGAGCTTTAGACTTTGAACTTCCCGTTGATGAGTATATTGGTGATTTGGCGGAACTTTCGCCTTCTTGTGAGTGAGGAACATCCAAGTCAATAGCTAGACTTTTTCTGGGTGAAGAATTCGGATCACGACCTGGTACACATGGCTAAGCCAAAGGAAAAAGGGAGTAATAATTTCAATCAAAAGGCTTAGAGTGGCCTGCATATAGATGAGTAATTCAAAGTATATAAGGATATAGAGATGAAATAAAAGTCAGTCATCTATCAATTATGGAGTTGAGAGTCACCTTTGTTGCCCGAAACTTCTTCGTAGTGGCTCCCTTCCATGTCTCATTTCAGAGGGAACTTCAAAGTGGCTCTATTTTATTATATTCCATCCATATCCCAATTCCATTCATTTAATACCCCTTTGGTGTCATTGACATAATAGATGTCGTTTCTAGCCTATCTCTCATCGTTCACCTTTCCGATAAAGAAAGAAAATCATGCAATCCCTTTACCTCCATGAGTCCCAGCTGCTGCTTTTGAGTGGTATTGGACCAGGGCCATACCACTCATCATGGGAAATTCTTGTGGTTTATCACTCGTCTTATGTCGGCCAATTTCTGTATGATAACCCTAGAAATGGAATCTCAATTGTGCCTCTACAATGCCATGTCCACACTCTCTAATACAAGTTTTGGGCATAACCCATTCAGGGGCTTACCTTGAAGCTGCCTCAAATATCCTACCATTCACTCCCCTAAGAGCTTCTCCCTGACATCCACCCAAAGGAGTACCGTCAGCCCCCAAAGGGATACCATAACTGCACCCCTGCTGGCTGCTTTACATTTTTCCTTTCACTCGTAGTGTAGGGAAGAAGTGGACTTTAGAAGTACTACTAATTGAGTTGAGGAATCAAACTGAATCAATTGTTTTATAGATCGTTCTGCAACGCGTTTTGAACTATTTCAAATCAAAATATCTTAATTTTCAATTCCATTTGAGTCCAATAGAGTAATGTATGATAGGAATCATACTCTTTCAATCAAAGAACTATTACCTGTCGAAACAACTGCTGCTTATTCAGGTACCGTTATTGGATAATTGTTTTTCTTTCTCCTATCGAAGATTCTTGAAACTCTTGAGACTAGAGGATACAAACAGGAAACTCCTCTTTTGCTTGGCTTGACCATATAGGCCCACTTCTAGTATTGTTGGAAGAAAGAGTGCAGTGTAAGTAGGTCAGTTTCAGGAAGCAGTGAAGGAACCAAAGATAGAATTTAGGAAGCTCTGTTAGCTTCAGCCTTTTGGTACAAAAAAAGAGGACATAGCCGAGGCGCAGAAGAGTACATCTTTCTATATGCCCAATAATGGCTCTTTCCTCAAAGGGCCTTTGAATAGAAGTTAGAGCGGTTGCACAAATATGAAATAGAATTTAGTAAGAGTAAAGGTCCGACAATATTCGTTCCTTCTCTCAGGCTCAAGCTTTGTCTGGTCTTCCTTCCCCATTCTCCACAGGCTTTCGAAAGTACTGGCTCTTTACTCTGCTCGGCCCAGAAGACTTGCAACATTGACTTAGCGAAAAGACTGACTCCTTTCTGATTTTTCGTTCAACCCATTAAAGTCTTTCTTTAGGCTATCTTCAGATAAGTTTCTTGGATTCATTGTGCGGAAAGACACAAGTCGGTCCCGCACTAAAGTATAGAATTAGTGGGTTAAATTGACTCCTTTCCATCCATCCTGCCCTTTTTTCAGTTGAGCGCCAAACAACGTCGTTGCTGACACCCCGGTGCAATGGAAAAGATGAATCGAATGAGGAAAGTGAATTGCTCAATCGTTAGGAAGAGGAAGAAGACATGAAAGTGAAATTCTCAATCATCATAAGCGAATGCTTTAGAATATTCCATTCTTGTAGCTGCCATCGTTTCAGATCCTGCTCCTATGTGATTTTTGGCCCCATATTCTGGGTGTGCCAGCAATCTTTCATGTTCTCTCTTCCTGCCTCTGTACATATATCTCCAACTCGGCAAGCTCATCCTCCGGAGGTAGAGTAGAATACACGAGCACTTCTTAATTCTTTTCTTTTATCATTTTATGATTTTTTTCTTCCATTTGATTGAGTTCTTTTTCTTTACCAGACTCTTTAGATTATGCATAGGCGATGCCACAACTTAATTTTTGCAACTTGTGAAAGTTGAAAGTCTTATCTTCTAGGAAAAAATGGTCCTTGCAAGAATGACTTCTTTTCAAGAAGGGGTTACATGTGCATGTGTAACCAAGAAGAAGTTGTTGGCTTAACAAAATTTGTTGAATATGAATGGAAACTGTTGAGATGTGTTCATTGTAAAGCAACTGGGAAGTGGCTCCTGTAACCTACTGTTGATGCGGCATTAATGTCTCTTGCTGGTGGAAGGACAAATGCCCAATGTCTTAGAGAAGTAGCTATGGGAAAATAGAATAGGTCAGAATGAAGGAGTTTCAAATAGCAAAGGAATATAGGAGGAGTGTTGTTATGGATAACTGTATTAGAATGAAAAAGAACATTCTAACAACTCAGTTGTTCAAATCCGATAACGCTTTTTGGTATGCCGCCCCGTAAGTAGAGCGAATGAATATAAATCTACATATGAATAAATATATGAGAATTCGTTTATAAAATGTGGTTCGAGGAACTATATATGGAGCAATTCGGCACAAATTGATATCGACTCCTTAGAATTTAGTGACAGAAAGAGTTGTGAAAGAAAAAGCTACTTTCGTAAGCGCTCTTCTTGGAATTGAAGCATTTTTTGTGTGCAACTCATCAGTTTCCCGATCACGATGTCTAACGATGTGAAATATTATTTTTATCTAATCAAAATCAATAAATCAAAACACCATTTTAATTTATCACCAACTCACGTTCGTCGTCCCAGATTAACATATAGTAATGTATCGGGGCAATATATGTGACGAAAATGTCACGTGGTATTATAAAATCAAACTCGTTTGTTTATCATGAAACTATAATTCCTTTGACAATATGATCTGATCAATTACGAGATATGGAAATGTGTCAATCCCGATTACTGATCATATCTTTCATTCTTCTATTAAGTCTATATAAGTTGAAAACTCCTTTTCGACTTATGAGTACAACTTGATCAAGAATTTCGTATCGACTTAATTGAATGAAATACAGATCATAATCTCTTACTATCTAAGAGTGATGAATCCTCTATTGATCATTCACAACCTCTATACGATTCTTGACATACTCGAATGATGCCATATTAGCGGCCATTGGCAGAGCAACATCCAACACTGTCAAAGCATGACTGTCCTCATAGAAGGTACTATGACGACCTCAAGTCAAAGGACCAATTCCACTACCGAACATCAGATATTAAAGACTGACACTTAGATAGTTATCCATGTGGAATCTCTTAGCGGGTCTCCAATATTTTGTTTTATTACAAAACATCCATGTGTTCATTCAAGTGTCACCACACTTTAGCTTATGAGATCAACTACTTATTTCACAAGTAAAAAATGTCAAACATGATGGTTTATCCACAATAACGATATCCATATCTCGTCATTACTTACGACCACTGATGATTTAAAATTCAATTATTTGTAATTTGTATCTCACAATCACAACTCCTTGTGATTAACAAATTACTAAGGTTTGAATCTACGTATTCTATTATTTAATTCAATTGAATATTAATTAATTAAATAATAGATCTGCCATAAATCGTATCAACTATATATTAAAAGTGTTTATGTCCAAAGTCGATTAGACTTAGAGCATAACACTTACAAAGGTCGCTCTGATGGTTGAGTGATTATTTGTGACATCATAATGCCGAGGAGTTTGCATCGGGAAAGATGAACGACTTTTGCAGAAGATAAGGATGTTATTCTTTGTGCCCATAAAAAAGGAGATTTTTCTATTTGAGCTATCACTCTTCCTTTTTGTTGAAAGATCTATATTACCCTTAATGAAACGATTCTTTCTATATTACAACATATATCCTAATCATTTCATCTTCTACTTTGAATATTTGAATATAAATTCATTCTATGATCTAATAAATAAGAATAATCTGCAACATATATTTCATATTTTCTAATTAAAATACTATATTCTTCAAATGGTAAATTTATATTTTCTAATTGAGAGATAATATTATTTATTTTTTCTAATATTTTTTCTAATAGATTATCTAATCTTTCAGTTGTATATCCTGTCATTTATTCATAATCATCAATTAATCCCTAAGATTCTTTAAGATCTTAAAAAGATTCATTCAAAATTTAGAAAAAGTTTAATAGTTTTACCTTAGGTTTGATCTGGACTTTTATTCTTAAAACTGAGTGACCTTCGAGCTCTGAATCTGTAAATTGCTTCCTTCAACGATCTCCTGCCTTCATGGAATTGCTACTATTTCAGCTACTTACTTTCATTGTATCAACTTCTAAAGAATAAAATCTTAAACTTCTGTTAAAGAAAAACTTTCTTTTTGCTAAAATAAGAAGGAAACTTTTTATCAGATCTATCAAGAATCTATGAGAATAAGGATTTAGAAACTCATATTCATATCAAAATATTGGAGTTTTATTTCTATCAGAATTTATACAAGACTTCTATTTAGTACAAAAGGATTTCCAGAAAAACTGATTTTTTAGACTGAGAATGATTTTTTGAGTAATTATTGCTTACAACTCGAGATTTCAAGATAAAACGCCCTTTTCTCTATGACAATGTCTCTATTTATACAAGTTTATAAACTCTATTATATCATTGAGTACATCAGCAAGGCACACTTACCTCTCTATTTTTCCTCATTGGGCCTAAATGATGTTCAACTTTTTATCCAAAGAACATATTTTTCTATTATTGCTCTTTATCTTCAATGTCTTCACATGCAGCTGTACAATTTTGTCAAAGGTGCTCTATTATTGTCCTCTTCCTTTATTTCTTCACATGCAGCTGTGACACTCTCTTAGCTGACAGAATTCTTTTATAGTGGTAGGACATCCTGAAAATTAATGTATATTAAATCTTGTAATATAATCTTTTAAAATTTCTAATTTTCCATATCCTCCATTGGATACCAACATCCAATTTTCATATTGGCACAAGCATGATAATTTTTTATCAAACAAATTTTTGACAATGTTGTAGATGACTTTAATTCCAAGTGCTCTTCTATGCCTGATCCATGATTTTGTCACTGTTGGAACTTTTCTATTGTTTTCTGTAACATCTATTTGGAAATTAGCTGCAACATATCCAATTAAGATTATGTGTTCAACTGGATAGTAAACAACTCCATCATATTCTGGACTTATTGAATAGAATTTTAAATATATTTTTCTTCCCTTGACAAATCTGGATATTTCTTTAATGAATATGTCATCAAGCTTCGAAATTTCAATAAAATCTTTTCTTGGATATATCAAATCCATGAATCCATAGTTTGCCATAATTTTTATAAATGAAGGGTCTCCTCCTTCCATGGCTGTTATTCTGTGATAAACATTATTTCCCAGAGAAATGAAATATGAATCACTCATTTTTATTTCATAAGCAATTTTGACTATTTCGGCATATTTTTCTTCTTTTGGATCTAAAGGGATTTTATCTTCTTGGTCTATGATGTTGATTATTTTGGTATCTCTTTTATCTCCATGTATCATAACTTTCTTGGTTGATGATACAGAAATGGAATCTCCTTTATTATTAGTTAGTGTGTTGTCACGTCTGGGTCCACTACTACTTCCAACTGTCCCTATTTGGTATTGATTTGGAAAACTCATTTCCGAACTCTTTGGTATATCTGTCTCAGACAGTATATCTTTTAGTTGTGATGCAATAGCATCAACTTGATTTTTGAGTTCTATGACATATTTATGATGCTCAGTGGTGATATTCAACAGTATTTTTATATTTGAGTTGAACATTTCTGAGATTTGGGTTGCTCCAGAGTTTATGTCTTTGGATTCTTTTTTAAGAAAATATGTCCTTTTTTTTGTATATTTAGGATATATTGGTATAATTCCATGGCCTTGTCTTTATCCATCAGCAAATTCTATGTTTTTGCTGAGAAAATTTGCAAGAAAAATTATTAACTCCTTTAATATGGATTATATCAAAATTATAAAATGCTAAATATGCTTGCCATCTATGGAGCATTCTATATTGGAGTTCTGATGATAGTTTATTCCTGACTAATCCTTCAACTTGAAAATTATCAGCTTCAACAATAAATTTCTTGGATAATAAAAATAATGAGAACTTTTTTATTCCTCTAATAATTGCTAGTAATTCTTTTTCATGAGTAGTATAATTTATTTCTGCTTGATTAAAAGTTCCACTTGAATATCTACAAATTTCATTTAGATCTATTTTTAATATTGCTGCCCAATATTTAACTGAGACATTAGTATTACCAATCAAATTATCTTTTTCATCTGGTAATTTTAATTTTGGTAAATTTTTGCATTCTTCTTTTAATGATTTAACTATTTCTGTATGTTCTTCATTCCATTCTTTAATATTTGTTTTTCTAAATAAAACTTAAATTTTATGTCTTTTTTTAGAAAGATTTTCAATAAATCCTTCCGCATAGTCTAAACATCCTAAGAACTTTTGTATTTATTCTTTGGATTCTAATTTATCTGGAAAACTTTCTATCTTTTTGGATATATGAGTGTGTAATTTTATCCCTATTTTATCTATTGATAATCCAAGAAAGTCTATTTCTTTTCTTTTTTTCTATTATAAATTTCTTTTTAGATAGTACAATTTTTTTTTTTTTACATTCTCTAATAAATTGGATTAAATGATTTCTATATTCTTCTTTACTATTAGAATATATTAATATATTATATACATAAACAATTAGAAATTCATTAAACTTTTTAAATATATTATCCATTTTCCTTTGATATATTTGTGGTGCATTTTTTAGAGCAAATGACATAACTAACTATTCATATTTTCCTTGAGGTGTGCTAAATGCAGTATATTGTATACTATCTTCTTTCATTTTTATTTGTTAAAATCCTGATTTACAATCAAATTTAGAATAATATTGTTTTCCTTTTGCAAGATTTATTAGCACTTCTTTATTTGGTAGAAAGTAACCATCAAATTTAGTATATTTGTTTAATTCTTTATAATTTGTGACCATTCTAGCTTTTCCTTTAACTTATTCAGAATGTTTCATAACCATAAAAGCTGGATTATTATGAGATCTATTACTAGGTCTAATAAGTTTTTGTTCTAACAATTATTTTATCTTGTTTTTAAATTCTTATGTATCTTCTATAGTATACATCATTGGTCTAACTCTTATTATAACATTTTCTGTTAGTTCTATTTGGGCTTTTGGGTGATGTAGTTTTCAAAATAATAATGGATTTTCTCCATAAACTTTTTCAAGTTGTTCAATGATTTTTTCTATATTCATTTCTATTCCCCTTTTTAGAACTTTTTTATATAATATTCTTTTATTTTTTATTTCATTATATATAATTGGCTTTTTCTCCCATTTATCACCACGTTGGGCTAGCTGAACTCTATAAGGTTTAAATCCTCTAGAAATTTTTAATAAGTGTCCACAAGGTATTTGTAACATTATCATATAATTAATTTGTTTATAATATTGAAATTGTTGAATGAAATCACTTCCTAATAATATATTACATTCTAATTTATCATATTCATATAAAAAAAATTATTGTTACTTGTTTACTTCCAAGAATTATATTAACTTTATCAGCACTATTAATTATTTGAGTACTTTCTCCTGTAACTCCAGTTATTTTTATATTACTATTATTATTCCATGATTTTATTAAAAAACTTTTAAATATTGTTATATTACTTCCTGAATTTATCAAAGCACGAGTTGTTATATTTGCTTCTACAATAGTAATTTGTATATGCAGAGCTAATGAAAAACTTATCTGATTATTCATCTAATTCTTTTTACATAATGTAGTTTGTCCATTATGAACAATATATAATCCTTCTTTTTTTATGCTACAATCTTCTAATCCATTTACAAAACTCATTCCTAAAAGTATATGGGAATTTATATCCATACGCTTATCTATGTAATATGGTACTAAAAGATCTATTCTTCCTATTTTTATTGGTACCTTAACTTCTAAATCTATAATATGTACTTGTCCATCAAAATTTACATACTTATATAACTCAGTTTTATGAGTCATTAGATATTTATTTCTAATCGAAACTATATGACATTCACTAGCTCCTGTATCTATTAATATATTTGGTCCTTTTATATTTTTTCTTCCATTATAATATTCTCCTTTTATTTTCATATTTCCAGCATTTTTATATAGTTTTACTTCTTTTATTTTGCTGATTTCTTCTAACTGATTTTTATTAGGTATTTTAAAACTTTTTAATTTTTTAATTAATTTTTCATCCTTAAATATAATATTATTAGAACATTCTCATTCATTTAATTCTGTTATTTCAGGTTTATTTTTTGTTATACTAAATTCACATTCTCCTGAAATTAAGCTTATTTGTTTATTTAGTTCTATTATTTTACTAATATCTTTACATTCTTTATGAATTTCAATATATGGTTTATTGGAATAAATATTTCCATAATTAGAATTAGTGAATGTATATAAAGTTCTATATTCTATAGTCATAATTTGATCACTTAGTTGCATGATATCATCTCTATGAAGTTTAAAATGTAATCCTAAAATTTCATTAAAATTTGTATCTTTTAATGATACACAATATTTTGGATAACATGTAAACATAATTTTTTGATATGTTAAATTTCCTTCTATCGTTCTTAAATGACTATCTTTTAAATTTATCATGTAACGTTATAGTTAAGGGTAAATCTATCCCTTCTCTAAATAGTGATTTAAACATTATTTGTATTCCTACTAAATAAGCATATTGAATTTTTCCACTTTATTTTTTATTGATCTTTGTTAATAGTTCTTCAACTGTATTTTTTGTTAAAAGATTTAATTTATGTTGCCCATAAGTTGTCCTTACATCTATAGTTTTTTCTATTTTGTGATATTCATTTATTGCTATTCTTTCTCTTTTTCAAATTCTATCAAAGACTTCTCATTTTTCTATTTTTACGTCTAACGATAATTTTTGCAATTTTCTAAACTTCTTGTTATCAAAAGTGACTTTTAATCAATATCTTTCTATTCCTTCATATTCTTGTATATTTATGTCATTACTTTCTATTTCTTCAATTTCTTTATTCAGATCCTGATTCATTCTCTGTTTCACTTATATATACTTCTTGATTATAATATTTTTCAATATTTGATATTTCACTTAATTCATCTTTTATTTCTAAATATTCTTTTTGAAATATTTTAACTTTCTTTTTATCACAATTAAGGCTTATATGACCTATTTTTTCACAATTTCAACATTTACATTCACTTTTATTTTTCTTTTTGTTCTTCTGTTGATTATATGAGTTATGTTTTCTTTTATAATATCTTTTTCTAGGTTTTATGTATTTTTTTTATTAAAATTCCTAAATTTTTTAAACTTTTTATTTTTATATTTTCTTTTATTAATTATTTTTTCAGGATTACATCTCCATTGCACAGGAATTTCCATATCTTCACAACATATTTTAGTTAGCTCATGTTTGACCCCCATTCTTATCTCATTCTCATTCTTTTTCTCTCTCTTATTTTCAACCACACAATCTTCCATAAAATAATATTACACATAAATAAAAAATTTTCATTCTTTTTCAACCACACATTTTTCAAAAAAACACTATTCTATCCATTAAAATTAGCTAAGAATGGGGGCCAAACACCAGCTTAATTTTCTTGATTTTTTTCATTAATTGTTTTTGTTGACATATATATGCAAGTCTTTCAAATAAAAATTTTATTTTTTAACCTAAAGTTCTAGGTATTCCAATATTATCTCTAACATATTTTTCAAATTCTATTTTAAAATATATTCTCCATGAATCTGGTAACTTATTATAGTACATGTCTTGGTATACTTCTTGATTTTCATTACTATAAAATTGAACATAATAGTAATTTTTAAATTCACAAGTATATTATTTAATTTTACACATATCACATATTGTTAAATTTATTAATTTTATTCCAGCATTATCTTTTTCTTTTATTGATTCTCATTCAGCATTTCTTATTAAATTTTCTCCTAAAAATTAATCTGAAATATATTCTACTAATTTTTCTATATTTTGTCTATCTGACTTGATTCTTTCTGTTTGTACATTTCTTTTTATTAATATTTTTGTATCATTGCTTATTCATTCCCACCAATTTCTTATATCTTCTTCAAATGATGTTATTAAGAAATATATTTTTCTTTCAGTATTTTCCCATGTGTCATCTTTATTATAGAAAAAGAATAATATCTTTGAATCTGTCCAAATTAATAAGGCTTTTTTAATATTTATTTTACAATCTAAATCTAGTTTTGTTCATCCATGATTAATTGGTTTATCATAATTATCATTTAATTCAAATTTATCTTTATATTTATTTCCTTTAGGTGGTTGTCTATCTCTTACTTTATCATACAATTGTCTATATGATTTATTATATATAGGTGCATAACTTTTATCCGTATCATGTAATTCCCGTTTAGAGGTTCCTGCTGGATTATGTCCTCCTCCAATATTCATTAAAACTTGGTATTCACTTATATCAGTTAAACTTAATTGATCAAAATTTTCTATTATCAAATCTAATTCTTCACTCATCTTAATTTATCAAATCTAATTCTTCACTCATCTTAATTTATCAAATCTAATTCTTCACTCATCTTTTTTTTCTTCTACTTTTAATTTTTCTAATGATTTTTCTCTAAATTCTTCTTTCTTTTCTAATATTTTTGGTAATACATTCTTTCTAAATTTATCATCCATACTTCCTATTTTTATTACTATATTTTCTTTTTCTATGTGTTTCTTTCCTATTCGAGTCATCTCTTTTTCTATAAGTTTTTTTATCTTTATTTTTATTATTTTCTTTTAATTCTCTAATTTCAATTTTTAATATATTTATATCGTTTCTTTTTTTTTTTTACTTCATTTCTTAAATCTTGTACATCATTTATTAATATTTTTATTAATGACTTTAATTCTTCCATATATTCACTTATTGACGTTTTAATTTTTTCTTATTTCTAACTCATAGGTTAATTTGCATCTTTTATCTTCCTTTTTATCTATTATTTTTCCAAATCTTCTCTCAACTGTATCTGGATCTACTAATTCTTCTTTTACTATAATAAAATATTTGTTCTCAAGTCTTAATTTTTCACATCTTAATTTTATTAATTTTCTATTATTTGATATTTTCATTCCTTCTGGTATTAACATTATCTTTCGTATTTCTTCTTGTATCTTTTCCATTTTTATAAGTAATTTATTTAATTTTAAATGTGTATTATTACTTGTACTCATACTTTTCTTTATAATATAAATTATTTTCTTTATCTTCATATATATTAATAATTTTTCATATGTATAAATATCTTTTATTTTTTCTATTATTAATTTTTCTAATATTTGTTCCTTTATTTCTCTAGGAAGTTCTCTAATTATTGTTAGAGTCATTATTTTTAATTTATTATGAATAAGTTTTAAAAATATATAACTACCTTTTTCTTCTTCTAAACACCAATAATTATCTATTTTTCTTATTTTAATTTTCATGATCTCTATGGCTCTAATACCAATAAAGGGAGGGTGCTACTTAGAGCGAACAAAAATCAAATAAATCTAATAAATCAAATAAATTGGTAATCTATTAAAATTTAAGCAGTATTTAATTTTTTAAGGACTAAAATGAAAGATTTCTATATTTTATTAACTTATTATGTAATATTTTAAATGGGGGTATTTAGGGTATCAAAATTAGCCAAAGGCTATTTTTGGAAAAATGGCTTCTTTGTTTGGGTCATTTCCATGTATTTCCCCCATAAAAACTGGTTGGTGGCTCTGCAGCTTGTTGTTGCTATTGTTGTATATCTTGCTGTTTTTGAGCTTGCTTTCTCCCTCAGATAGCAACATCACCATCTAAGAATCATTAAGCCAACCTTTAAATGAAGTATGGACATCCTCCTCTCAATCGATGCTTTGTTTTGAAGCTTTGATACGGGCAATCCAAAAAATGAGTAGAGGTACAAATCAGACCATGCCAAGAGAATGAGTGATCAACAACGGCCTAATTTTGAGGCAGCCCGTGCCGGGCACAAAGGAATAGTACTTATCCATCATGATTTTTGTGCCATTTATATTGATGATGAACACGATAGAATTATTCCGCATCAGGTCTTAAGTGGATTCGGATTGTATACTGGTCATCGAGATTGAAAAGATTGTAGATAATTATTGATTATTTATAATGTTTTACTTTTCCAAATAATTAGCTAGTAATATTAATTAAGAATCATGTGGTTATGTTTGATTGTGCTAGGCACATCACGTTGGATAAGGTCTTATGATTCTTGATCCAATAGTTGATCCTCTCCCCGTCTACCACCCACGCTCCTACTTCCCATTAAATAAAGAGAAGAGATTACCTAAATAGAAATAATTTTTTATCATTTTTGTTTCTCCATCCTTGTTAGTGTAGTCTTATGATGTGCAATAATGTGGAGACAGAAGTCACAGAACCAATAAACGACTATATAGTATATACAAACTAAATGGGTAATTAGCACAATACATTTTTACCTTTCAATGTTATTGTGCAAAATGTCCTTACTTTTCATTTTTTTGGTATTTTCATCCTTATTTTCACCATTCATTACAGAAAAGATCATTTTCATTCAATTTTTCAATAAAAAATGTAAAATGACAAATATACCATCCTATTTAAATAAAGAAAAAAAGAAAAGAAAAATTAAAGAACAAATTGCAATTATAGTCCTAAAATTAAAAAAAAACTGCAAGTGAGTCCAAATAAATTATTAGAAGCGTAATTAGCACAAGACGTTCCTATCTTTCAATATTATTGTCCAAAACATCCCTAACTTTCATTTTTTGACATTTTCACATTAGATTGAGAAAATCATCATTTATATCCATTTTCTCAATCGTAAGCTGTAAAATGATAAATAAACCCTCTTATTTAAATAATGAACAAATTGCAACTATACTCCCAAATTTTTCAAAAGAGTGCTAATAAATGATTAAAAAATATTTTTTAATCATTTATTTAAAATTTATTTGCACTTTTTTGAAAATTTTGGGAGTATAATTGCAATTTGTTCTTTATTTTTCTTATCTTTATTTTGTTTTATTTAAATAAGAGAGAGTACAAATAATCTCTCATGGATTTATTGGTGCTGCACTTTTTGCTTAGCAGGTGTCATTTTACAGCTTTTAATTGAAAAAAATTGATAAAAATGATGATTTTCACAATAAAATGTGAAAATAAGGATGAAAATGTCAAAAATTGAAAAATATCGCTACAAGAATTTTATATTTTCCCCTACAAATTATTTTCATGGGAAAGGTTCTTATTAGTCGGAAAAATTTTTTGCAGATGAAAAATTTTTATATGCAAATTTGTGGGACAAACATTGAGGAGATAGCTGAAAGACGACACATTTTGAAAAGCGAAAGGAAAAGAAGAAAGGAAATGTGGGGAAGAAAAGAAAGAAAATATTAGAAAATTATAGAAGAAAAAGAAAAGAAAGGAAAGGAAAGAAAAGGAAAATAAAAGAAAAAGAGAGAAAAGGAAAGTAAAAAAATGTGGAAGAAAGAGTAAAAATCGAAAAAATTTCCACTAAATGTTAGCCTACAAATAGGTCTATTTTTGTCGTCAAAAGATATATCTCGCCTGTCAATTTTTTAGCAAGAAAAAATGCAAATTTTTGTGGGCAAAAGTCCTTTCAATATTGAAAATTCTAAAGTAAATTTTAACCCTACAAAACACTTCTTATTTTATTTCATTTTTTTCTATGAAAAAAGTAAACTCCGTCTACAAATCTCAATTTGTCCCTCAAAATTTTGTAAGAAAAGTATAAATTTTTTTGTAGTGTATATACCTTTGCTCTTGCAATATGTACCATCTTTCTCTGAAATAGCTTAAAACTCATAATATACCAGCTCGATATCTATTTGGTTGGTATATCAAATGCTTACTCGTTGATTGTGGAATGTCTTTTATAAGATACTTGCAATATATGTTGATGCGAACCCGCGTAGTTAGATTACTACGGAACCCGCAACGAAATAGAATCGGACCCAAGAAAGTTCCCAACAAACAGGTTTTGGAATTTGACACAAAATTAATGAATCAAACAATCAATACAATCACACGGATATATTGACCTTTCGAGTACACAATTAAATAAATCAAAATCCGAAATTTTAAAGATCAACCCAAAAATTAAATGAACCAAGAAATCAAAGCAATTACAAGAATACCTTGATCCTGTGATTACACAACTCACGAATCTCACTTTGATTGATGAACGCTACGAGAATTATCCCGATAAGTTCGATAGATTTGTTCATCAAGAACATAGGAATTGAAGCAATGGCTTCGAAGAAATTTTTATTCAGTAATCCATAATGAAAGTTCTAATACAATGAAAATAATAAAAAGCCTATTTGTACTAAAACCCTAGTGAATAATTAAAAAGAAATTAACAAAAGCTTACTCTAAAAAGGTAAACAAATACTAAAGATTCCCAAAATACTGTTCAGAATATATTAAAGTTGCTAAAGGATTGGAATTCTACTAAAATTAGGAAACTGCCGACAGTTGGAAATTTGGTTCCGTCAAATTGAAGTGCGACCGCATGGGTTAGGTAAATGCGGTCACATATAAGTCGTTCACTCCTGGCCTGGAATCCCTGATTGGTTGCATGCGGTCGCATGCTGTGAGGTGCTATGCGACCGCATAGATTTCCGTTCAGACGTGAAGCAGGTTTGTCCCAGGTTGCCTTACTCCGTTCCTTGCTGAACCATATTGCTCCAGCTTGCCTTGTCTTCATTCCCAGGTTTTAACTGAACTTTAGGCTGGTTATCTTCAACCTCTTGCACCCCATAACCTCGGTCATTGACTGCATAGTTTTATCGCTCTCGATCGGTCCCGAACTTGCACTTATATTTGTGGATTTGTTTGCTAACTTCATTCCTTTCGACCCCGTGGGTCAAACTAACTATTACCTGTACTCCTTTGGCTGCTCGAACCACTTGAGACATCTTGTTTCGTACTTCATCCCCAACTTGGGACTTGCGATTTAGCTCGTTAACTTCAACATTTGGTGCTTCATAATCTCGATCAAACAATTGTCCAGCTTTATCACATTCATTTGGCCTCCAATTTAGTTCAAATATTGGTCTCGATCCCTCGCCAACATGTAACAAATATTTGGTAGCTCATCATATGTATTATCTAATGCACTACTTGACAAGACTTTATAGTACACCATTGTAAAAATTTTCTTCCTTATGAAGTGTACTTCACCAATATGTCATAATAGAATTATATATCAGTTGTTAGTGATATATCGAATAACTGACGGATTTCATACTAGTGGGGATCTATGTGGTAATTTAATATTATGTTTAGTGTTTAATTGAAGTTAAATGATTTTTGTCAAGTTGAATTTTTAAGGTTTAGTAGCGGAAAGCTCCCTTCCTATTAGACGTTGGGTGAAAAATCCCACACCTATTGAAACCTTTTGTGCTGAATACAACCTTTTATGTGCGGAAAATTCCCTACTGTCCAATTTTGTCAGTTTCACTGTTAAAAATACTAAAAATGACCAAAATTAAAAAGAAATAATTGTAATCACAGTTCCAAACACTTTTATTATTATTATTATTATTTTATTTTTTCAAATTATACCCAGATTTTTTATATGTGCCATCCATGGATTCCAAACCTTCAAAACTTTATTTCCTTCCTACCCCACCCCAACCCACTTCATTTTCTTTCCCACCTCACTTCATCATGCTAAAAAATTTACTGTTATCCCCTCACATATTACTGATATTAGTGCAAGTTTTGTTAAGGCAGTAGCTGCAGGGATCAAATATCTAATGATTGATTCACCTTTAATCTTGTCCATCTCAACCAGGGACGGATCCAAGATTGAATCCAAGATCGAGCTACAAAATTTCAAACTGGACCACTACGTGGGAAAAAAATTAACACATAAAAAACTGATTTTTTACCCAAAAACAAAATAAATAGTATCTTTAAAAAAATGTTGTTGGGTCTGAGTGGGCTGGGGGGCTGCAGCCTTGCCCCTCTCCGCAAATCCGTCCCTGATCTCAACCCTTCCCCTTACAATATAAAGAATGAATGCTACCTGCCCCCTAGGGGCACATCCCAACTGGTAAAGGACGAAATTCTTCAAGGCGGGCATTTCAGAAGTCGCAAGTTCGATTCATGGGGCTCTTGGAAGGTAGGCTTTCTCATGGAAGGCAGGAGTTCTCCTGAAAGGCAAGACCCATACATGAGTTTAACTTGCTCAATACTTTCGCAGTTTAGTTGGGAGGGCTCTTGGACCCTGACCAGTTTGGGGCACAACCCGCGATTTACCTTGTCTGTGTGAAGAGGGGCTGGATCATAGGTTCCAGGATTAGTCGATGTAAGGCGGACACCTGGGTATTAAAAAAAAAAAAATGAATGCTGCCTGCAGTTAAGGCGGACACCTGGGTATTAAAAAAAAAAAAATGAATGCTGCCTGCAGACGATCAAGGGACTGTAATATATAAACTGTTGCAAATGAAAAAAATAAATTAATACGGTTTCTTTTGATCCATTTTTTTTGTATGTCATTCGTGAAAACTGTTTCAGTATAAAAAATAAACGATCTATTATATTTTTCTGGGGCTATAGCCCCGTTTGGCTCCCATTACATCTCATCAAATTAAATTAAAATTTTCTCTCTCGTATTTTCAATCATATAATTTTCAATAAAATAATATTACACGTAAATTGAAAACTTTTTATTCTTTTACAATCATCCATTTTTCAAAAAAATACTATTTCCCCATTATAATCAAAATTAATAGGTGCCAAATGGGAACTAAGGGAAGCTGATAAAATCTATTGTATAATTGTTTATAACTATAAAAAAAAATAAAAATAAATGTGAAGTTACGCTGTTCTGGCCTTGTTAATTGTTATGAATAGTTAATTCAAGGATTACAACTTTGATTTCAAAGACCTAAACAATATTATATGAAATATAGTTAGTCACGGAAACATGTATGCCGTGCTAAAAGAACAATTTTGTGGAAATTTGATCTTCAAAAAATGAACTATGTGGAAGTCAAGTCTTTCCGATTAACGCTCTGCATGTAGGACTGGATAAAACTCCCGAACCGAATCGAATCGAGTAGTTCTTCTTAAATTAAATACTCAAACAGATATTTGAATCAATAACCGAATGAGCCGACGGGTTCGATTCGATTCTCGATTCTAAATTAAGAACCGAATAATCGAATAAGGACCAAATTCCTCTAATTGTTTTAATTAATTTATTTAAAATCAGTCAAATTATTTTATTTTTTCTAAATAAATTTGTTAACTAATTAATATAGCTCAAACCCAGAAATATGATTTTCCTATTTTCAATTTTCGGTTCAAAGTCAACTTAATCAAATTGACCTAAATTTTAGAAATCGAATTGAAACTCAACGCCGCCTCTCTTAATTATTATGAGCTCGCTATCTTCCTCTTTCTATGATTTTAACAATAAAATCTATAAAGAACTCAGCAAAAAGAGACGTAAAAGACACAAAAAATTGGACTACGTTATTTTGTTAGAGTTAAATTTGAACATATCATTAATTGAATTAACGTAACTTTGTAAATATTAAAAAATTAAATTATAGTACGGAACTTGAGAACCGAATGGAACCAAACTAAACAGAATGGAACTGAACCCGAATAGTTTCATAATTAAATTTGAACCCGACAGTTCCACTTTCTAAATACCCCAAAAATTTCGAGTCCAATTCGATTCTCGTTAGAATCGAGTCGAACTGAATCATGCCCAGCCTTATCTACATGAAATTAACTTTGTGGAAATTTGGATTACAACATTATGGCATGGCTTTCACTTCATTGTGGGACATAGTTATTTAATTTTCAGAAGGGTCCTGAACTTGCCTATGCCTACCTAAAAGACTTCGACTTAAAAGAACTAGCCTTAAAAATTCAATGGATGTACCATGACTATCATGCATCATCTCAACAATATGACAACATATTAGAGACGTTATTATATTGGACTTGTGTGTAATATTTCAGGAGTTAAAAAAGTTGTAAGTCACTCAACTTATCGCTAACTTCATGTTGGTCTTTGAACTTTATTCTATTCCGAAGTAATATAATTGAGTGGCTAGATTGAAATAAAAGGCAAACTATAATTACTTTTTCAGAATAAAAATAAAATTTGATGACCAGCATGAAATTTTGTTAAAAGTTGAGTGACTAACAATATTTTATAATGAAACATCTTTGAATCACATTGTGTGAAATTATGTGGGTGTGTACAGGCAATTTTTTTTTCCACTTGAATCATTTTTGGTTCTCATTGTAAATATAAATAACGATTGCACGGTAACTCAAAAGCTTCAATCGGAAGACATTTAGCTTTGCTCTTGCAATATATATTCTCATTTTTTGAAATAGATTAAAATTCATAATGTATCATCCCGATCTCTCTCTCTTTCTCTCTCTCTCTCCCCTTTTTTTTTTTTTTTTTTGGCATATCAAATGTGTATTTGGTCAATCATTCTTTTATAAGATACTTAAATCTCTCTTATACATCTAGGCCTGGCAAAAATGATAAAAAAAAAGCGACCAAATGAATCAAACCTGACCGGCTTGGGGTTGTTTGGGTTGGTTTGACCCATGTAATTGATTTAATTTTTTTTTTTTTTTAAGACAAATCCATGATGAGTCGATTCAACCATGATTTGAAGTCTCAAACTACTGGACAACCGAAGTGACCTAGCTCACTCAAATGTAATCTTTTAAATAAAAATAAAAATCAAAAGATAATCCCTAATCTCATAACTATATCTCGATTCTTTTCAATGTATGATATTGCTAATAAGTAAGAGTATTGGGAATTTCCTTTCATAAACCCATTATGTTATACTTAGCATTTTTTCTTTATTCAGACAGTCATGCTACATAATGTATAAAAATAACAAAATTCTTAAAATTTCTATTGATCTGTTTTCATTAACCTTATTTATGCGTTAGTCAATAGTTCTTATAATATAAAGTTATTTAGTTATTTAAATTCTTGTAATTTAAGTGGGCCGAAAACCCAGACAATTTTTTTTAAAAAAAATTCAATTTAGACTAAAAGTCTAAACTAACTAATCGAACGAACCAAACCAAATCGATTTGATTTGGGTTGGTTCAATTATAGAATTAGAATGCGATAATTTGTATTGAAATTCACCCAAACCGGCTAGTTTGATTTTGGTTTCGGGTTCGAATCGAAATCGATCTAAACCAAATCGCGCCTAGTCCTATACATTTAATACACTACTTGACAAGACGATACAGTATAATAATATATAATATTTTCTTCCTTATCAAGTCTGCTTTACCAAATATGTTGTAATAGAACAATTAACGAAATCTAAAATATAGAATGAATGACAGACTTAATAGGATTGGAGATCTATGTGCTAATTTATGGTTTGAAATCTATGTTGCCTCAAACAATTGAATGGGCCTAAGTGCTATGTTTTCAGAAATTGAAGACCGCAAATCCAATTTTTCGCTATAAGAAAATATGGACCACAAGTTTTATTTACATGTATTACCAAAATTGCTTTGATACCACTTGTTGGATTTAGAGGTGATGCAAGAATTGTGATTAATGAACAATATAAAATATGTATGATCACAACGAAGAAAACAAAATTAAAGTAAAGGAATTGAAGAGAGATTAGCAGAAGAATCGATGTTTTGTTAATGATAATATGTAGAGAGAATACAAGAATTTAGAAATAAAACTTCATCTAAACTGAATGAAGAGCCATATATTTATAGGGACGTACCAAACCCTCAAAATTTCATAAAGATGGAAATAATATAAAAAATAATGTGGAATAAAGAAAATAATATTTTTCCAATAAAATCCACCCTAATTTGAGGTAGAAAGTCTAACAATCTCCACCTAAACCAAATCCTAGTGCAACGAGCAAAGCTCCAAAATTTCTCCACCTGAAAAAATGTTCGGCTGCATCGCAATAACCAAGCTCCTCAAACCGTAAGAAAAACTCTCCACCTTACGAAAAAATCACCTCTGCCCGGCATCCACAAGCGACACCTAAATTCTAATCCCAGGTTCCCAAAATACCAACAAGGAATTAACATTGACCAAACAGGGTCGAAGCACACCTTGTAGTAGAATCCACACAAAATTCCTGAGGCCACTTGCTAGAGTTGTCACCTTCAAAGACACCAAAAGTATTCCCGACATCTCCAATACCGTAACTATTTTCAATGGATCCAACCCTAGCATTTGAACACAATGTATCAGTTGAAATTGGTGGCAAAGCGGAATCACCAATGCTTTCCCCAACTATGTTCTGAACCGACCTAGAGTCAATCACAAGAGGTATTGTACCAAAATGAATATCCACCACGGTGCCAAATTTGTCCAGATGTCTCTTAACTGGTTCTGCACACACTTGCAAGATGTACAGTTGAGACTTTTTCTGTCCCTTCAATACAACCCGGATACCCCTTTGAAACTTCAAGACTCGACCTTCACCAAAAAACTTATAGCCCTTTGAATTCAGAGTACTCAGCGAGATGAGATTCCTTTTCAAGTTTGGAACATGTCGAACATGGCCAAGTATTTTGACTGTCCCATCCTGCAACCTCAATCTGACCTGACCGATTACAGCAATCCGACAAGATTAGTTGTATTTCATGACAACTTTACCTTACTTAACTACCTCATATGCCTCAAACAAGTCCAGATTGGGACACATATGGAACGTACATGCTAAATTAGAATCCATTTCTCATCAGGCTTAGCTCCATGTTTGAAACAATCAATATCACACCTCTGCCATTCGAAAAATTCTCAGTAAGATTGGTCTCGTCCGAAGTACATGATTGCCTCCCATGATTTGCAGCGAAATTATCCTTAGCCTACAACTTATTGCAATCTTTGTTAACATGTCTTTTTCTCCTGCAGTAGAAGCTGTATAAATTGCTGAAGTTCGTTCTTGATCTACCCCTCCGTCGATCATTATGAGATACCAGAGCATCCTTATATTTAGATGTAGCTACAATCAAATTCTTCATCTTCTTCTTTGAGAATAAAGCATAAGCATCTTCAATGGCAAGCGTGTCACGACTGTACAATATAGTGTCTTAGAACGACGAGTATGAAGGTGGTAGCGAACACAACAAGATTAAGGCCAGATCTTCTTCATCATATTTGACCTCAAATGTTTCCAAATTCGCAACGATTTCTTTGAACACAGCCAGTTGATCTTCTAACGATCTTTCATTTGCCATGCGATGGGAATACAGCCTTTGCTTTAGATGCAGTTTGCTCATAAGATTTTTGGTCATGCAGAATTGCTCCAGTTTCAACCACAAACAAGTTGTTGTTTTCTCCCTCAATACGTCCTACCGAATGTTATTGGAGAAATGAAGGTGAATTTGCGATAGAGTCGTCTTGTCTTTCCGTTGTTTCTCCTCCATTGTCTAATTTGCTGGCATCTTATTAAAATCGAACAAAGCATCGTTCAAATCCATATGCGCCAACACAACTCTCATCTTTACTTGCCACAGCGAAAATCTCGTATTGCAATCCAACAACGAAATATCATATTTCAATGTTGCCATCTCTAAAAAATCCCAACCAAATAACAAGGAAACCTGTGGCCTAGCTTTGGTACAACTTGTTGGACCCGAAGGTAATGCAAGAATTGAGATTAATGAACAATATGAAATATGTATAATCACAACGAAGAAAACAAGACTAAATAAAGAAGTTGAAGAGAAATTAGCAAAGGAATCAATATTTTATTAAAGACAATATGTAGAGAGAATACAAGAATTCAACAATAAAGTTTCACATAAATTGAATGAAGAGCCACATATTTATAGGGACATACCAAACTCTAAAATATCATAAAGATGAAAATAATATAAAAAATAATGTGGAATAAATGAAATAATATTTTTCCAATAAAATCTATCCTAATTAGGGACCAAAAATCTAACGATTTCCACTTGACCCAAGTCCCGATGCAACAAAAGCTCCAAAATTTTTCCACTTGAAAAAATATGTTCGACTGCATCGAAGTAACCAAGCTCATCAAACAGTAAAAAAACTCCACTTTACGAAATATGTCAAGTTGTGCTATTTTGGGCTTATTAATTGTGATGAATAGTTAATTCACGGATTACAACTTTGATTTCAATGACCTAAACATTATTTCATGAAATATATTCAGTCATGGAAACATGTATTCCGTGCTAAAAGAACAATTTTTGGAAATTTGTTCTTCAAAAAATGAATTATGTGGAAGCCAAGTCTTTTCAAGTACATCTATGCATGAAATTTAACTTTTAGGAAAATTTGGACGTTTAACCCTGTTATGGCATGGTGTCTACTTCGTAGTGGGGCATAGTTATTTAATTTTCATAAAGGTCCTGAACTTGCCTATACCTACCCAAAAGACCTTGACTGAGTCAACTAAAAGAACTAGCCTTAAAATTCAATGGATGTACCACGACTATCATGCATCATCTCAACAATATGATGTCATATTTAAGACGTTATCACATGGACTTGTGTTTAATATTTCGGGAGTTAAAAAGTTGTTAGTCACTCAACTTATCGCTAATTTCATGTTTTGGTCTTTTAAAACAAAATCATGGTGGGTCGAACTGGCTATGATTTGAACTCTCAAACCGCTGGTTAACCGAAACGACTAACTCACTTGAATGTTCATCTTTTTTGTTTTTCTTTGAGAAAATATGAATAAAAAAATAAGCCCTATTCTTAGAAGTGTATCTCAATTCTCTCCAATCTATAATATTGTCAATAAGTAAGAGTATTGAGAATTTCCTTTGACAAGCTCATTATGTCATGCTTAGCATTTTTCTCTTTTTAAACAGTCAAGCTACATAATGCATAAAAAGTAACAAAATTCTTAAAGTTTATGTTAATTTGTTTTTATTAACCTGATTTTATTCATTAGTCAATAGTTCTAGTAATAAAAAAGTTATTTAGTTATATTTAGTTATTTAAGTTCTTGCAATTTAAGTGGGCCCAAAATCCAGACAATTTATTTTTTTATTTTTTATTTTTTACAAAATTCAATTTGGACTAAAAGTCCAAGCCGACTAATTGAACCAAATCGAATCAACCTAAATCGATTTGATTTGGATTTGTTCGATTTAAGAGTTAGATTGGGTTAATTTGGATTAAAATTCACCAAAACCGACTAATTTGATCTTAGTTTCGGGTTTGAATCGAAAACGACCTAAATCAAAGCATGCCCAGTCTTATACACATCTAATGCACCACTTGACAAGATGATATAGTACAATAATTTATAATCTTTTCTTCCTTTTCAAGTCTGCTTTACCAAATATGCTGTAATAGGACAATTAACGAAATATAAAATATAGAATGAATAACAGACTTCATAGGATTGGAGATCTGTGCACTAATTTTTGGTTTGAATTCTATGTTGCTTCGAACAATTGAATGGGCCTAAGTGCTATGTTTTCAAAGGTTGAAGATCGCAGATCCAATTTTTCGCTATAATAAAATATGGACCACAAGTTTTATTTACACGTGTAATGTTTGTGTGTGAACCCTAAGAAAAGTCTTTCCTTGTTGAATTTTCTTCCAACAAAAAATTGACAACTATGATGTGATTGAAGTAAGCAAATTCATTAAAAATACAAGAGTAAATTTTTGGCAGATAAAATTTAGTTGCTTAATATATTTAGTATTTAATTGTCGTGAAGTGATTTTTCTCTAGTTGAAATATTTAAGTAACTATAGTAACATATATAGTTTTTGTTACAGTTTTCTCCGTTAGTTCATTTGATATATTTATTTAAAATAACAGTATCAAGGATAAACAACCTATTAAGAGAAGTTGATAAAATCTATTGTATAATCGTTCATTACTACAAACAAAATATGTCATGTTGTGCTATTCAGGACTTATTAATTGTCATGAATAGTTATTTCATGGATTACAACTTTGATTTCAATGACCTAAACAACATTATATGAAATATGTTCATTCATGGAAACATGTATTCCGTGCTAAAAGAACAATTTTGTGGAAATTTGTTCTTCAAAGAATGAATTATGTGGAAGCCAAGTCTTTCCAAGTACCTCTATGCGTGAAATTAATTTTTTTGTGGAAATTTGGACGTTTAACCCCGCTATGACATGGCGTCTACTTCATTGTGGGATATAGTTATTTAATTTTTAGAAGAGTCCTGAACTTGTCTATACCCCATCCAAAAGGCCTCGACCGAGTTGACTAAAAATCCTCAATGACATTGATCTCGTTTGACGTAGATGATTGTCTCTCATGATTTGCAGCTAAATTACCTTTAGTCTGCAACTTATCGCAATCTTTCTTAACGTGTCTTTTTCTCCTGCAGTAGAAGCAGTACAAATTGCTAAAGTTCGTTCTCAATCTATCCCTTCGTCGATCACCATGAGATACCAGAGCATCCTCATCCCTAGGTGTAGCTCCAATCAAATGCTTCATCTTCTTCTTTTAGAATAAAGTATCATAAGCATCTTCAATGGCAAGCATGTCAAGACTGTACAGTATCATGTCTCGGAACGACGAGAATGAAGGTTGTAGCGAACACAATAGGATCAAGGAAAGATCATCCTCATCATATTTGACCTCCAATGTTTCCAAATTCGCAACGATTTCCTTGAACACACCTAGCTTATCTTCTAATGATTTTCCATTTGCCATCCGATGGGAATACAATCTCTGCTTTAGATGTAGTTTGCTCGTAAGATTTTGGTCATGTACAATTGCTCCAATTTCAACCACAAACAAGCCGTCGTTTTTTCTTCAATACGTCCTGCAGAATGTTATTAGAGAGGTGAAGGTGAATCTGTGATAGAGTCTTACTGTCTTTCCGTTGTTTCTCCTCCATTGTCTAATTTGCTGGTATCTTATCAAAATCTAGCAAAGTATCATTCAAATCCATCTCCGTCAATAGCTCTCATCTTTACTCGCCACAGCGAAAATCTTGTATTGCAATCTAGCAACGATATATCATATTTCAATGTTGCCATCTCTGAAAAAATCCCAACCAAATTACAAGGAAACCCACAGCCTAGCTCTAATACAACTGGTTGGATTCGGAAGCGATGCAAGAATTGAGATTAATGAACAATATGAAATAGGTATGATCACAACGAAGAAAACAATATTAAAATAAAGAAATTGAAGAGAGATTAGCAGAGAAATCGATGTTTTATTAAAGACAATATGTAGAAAGAATACAAGAATTCAACAATAAAGTTTCACATAAATTGAACGAAGAGCCACATATTTATAGGGACATACCAAACTCTAAAATATCATAAAGATGAAAATAATATAAAAAAATAATGTGGAATAAAGGAAATAATATTTTTCCAATAAAATCTATCCTAACTTGGGACACAAAATCTAACAATCTCCACTTAACCCAAATCCCGGTACAACGAACAAAGCTCCAAAATATTTCCACTTGAAAAAATATGTTCGACTGTATCAAAATAACCAAGCTCATCAAACAGTAAAAAAACTCCACCTTGCGAAATATGTCAAGTTGTGCTATTTTGGCCTTATTAATTGTGATGAATAGTTAATTCAAGGATTATAACTTTGATTTCAATTACCTAAACAACATTTCATGAAATATATTCAGTCATGGAAACATGTATTCCGTGCTAAAAGAACAATTTATGGAAATTTGTTCTTCAAAAAATAAATTATGTGGAATCTATGCATGAAATTTAACTTTTAGGGAAATTTGGACGTTTAACCCTGTTATGGCATAGCGTCTACTTCATAGTGGGACATAGTTATTTAATTTTCATAAAGGTCCTGAACTTGCCTATACCTACTCAAAAGACATAGTTATTTAATTTTCATAAAGGTCCTTCACTTGCCTATACCTACCCAAAAGACCTTGACTGAGTCAACTAAAAGAACTAGCCTTAAAATTCAATGGATGTACCACGACTATCCTGCATCATCTCAACAATATGACGTCATATTAAAGACGTTATCATATGGACTTGTGTGTAATATTTCAGGAGTTAAAAAAGTTGTTAGTCACTCAACTTATTGCTAATTTCATGTTGGTCTTTTGAAACAAAATCGTGGTTGGTCGAATTGGCTATGATTTGAAGCCTTAAACCGCTGATTAACTGAAATGACCCAACTCACTTAAATGTACATCTTTTTTGTTTTTCTTTGAGAAAATATGAATAAAAAAAGAAGCCCTAATCTCAGAAGTGTATCTCGATTCCCTCCAATCTATGATTTTGCCAATAAGTAAGAGTATTGAGAATTTCCTTTGACAAGCTCATTATGTTATGCTTAGCATTTTTTCTATTTAAACAGTCAGGCTACATAATACATAAAAAGTAACAAAATTCTTTAAGTTTATGTTGATTTGTTTTTATTAACCTAATTTTATTCATTAGTCAATAGTTCTTGTAATAAAAAGTTATTTAGTAATATTTAGTTATTTAAGTTCTTGCAATTTAAGTGGGCCCAAAATCCAGATTTTTTTTATTTTTTTACAAAAATTCAATTTTGACTAAAAGTCCAGACCGACTAATTGAACCAAATCGAATCAACCTAAATCGATTTGATTTGGATTTGTTCGATTTAAGAGTCAGATTGGGTTAATTTGGGTTAAAATTCACCAAAATCGATTAATTTGATTTTGATTTCGGGTCTGAATTGAAAACGACCTAAACCAAAGCACTCCAGTCTTATATACATCTAATGTACCACTTGACGAGATGATATCGTACAATAATTTATAATCTTTTCTTCCTTATCAAGTCTGCTTTACCAAATATGCTATAATAGAACAATTAACGAATTATAAAATATAGAATGCATAACAGACTTCATAGGATTGGAGATCTATGCGCTAATTTATGGTTTGAAATCTATGTTGTCTCGAACAATTGAATGGGCCTAAGTGCCATGTTTTCAAAGGTTGAAGACCGCAAATCCAATTTTTCACTATAAGAAAATATGAACCACAAGTTTTATTCACATGTATAATGTTTCTGAACACTAAGAAGAGTCTGTCCTTGTTGAATTATTGAGGGTGACAAAAAATTGACAACTATGATGTGATTGAAGTTGAAGCAAATTAATTAAAAAGGTTGAACCGCAACCTGAGCTCCACCATCTCGTCTCTAGAGATTTGTGAGGGAGGTAAATCGTGGAATGTGTCCCAACAGGTCAGGAAACAAGAGTTGCATGTACACTGCGCTTACAAGGAGTCCAATTCCATGTTTCAGGAATTGAACCCTCACACTGCGGCTGCCAACAAGGCGTGAAATAACCTCACTCCTGTTTTTTGCACCACTAGACTATGTTCAGGAGGCAAGTTGAAGCAAATTAATTAAAAATACAAAAGTAAATCTTTGCGAGATAAAATTTAATTGCTTAATATATTTAGTAGAAGAGATTAATCCTATTTAGTATTTAATTGTCGTCAAGTGATTTTCCTCAAGTTGAAATATTTAAATAACTGTATTAACGTAAATAGTTTTTGTTACGATTTTCTCCATTAATTCGTTTGATATATTTATTTAAAATAACAATATTAAATATAAACAATTTATTAAGAGGAGTTGACGAAACTTAGCCCTCATTTGAGCTCCATTATTTCTCAGTACATTAAATTAAAATTTTCTCTCTCATATTTTTAATCACACAATTTTCAATAAAATAATATTACACGTAAATCAAAAACTTTTCAACTACTCATTTTTCAAAAAAATACTATTTATCTCATTATAATCTACAAATAATGGGGCTCAAACGGTTGTACAATCGTTTATTACTACAAACAAAATATATCATGTTGTGCTATTCAGGCCTTATTACGTCCCGTTTGGTATCCATTTTTTTCAAAATGCATTTTTCTTTATCTTCTTTTCAACCATACATCCTTTATTAAAATAATATTACACGTAAATAAAAAAATTCTTTATTTTTCAACCACACATTTCCCGTCAATTTACTATTCTAAAATACATTTTTACATAAAAATGGTTACCAAACACCTAATTCACCGATTACAACTTTGATTTCAATGACCTAAACAAGATTAGATGAAATATATTTAGTTATGGAAACCTGTATTCCGTGCTAAAAAAAACAATTTTGTGGAAATTTGTTCTGCAAATAATGAATTATGAGGATACCAAGTCTTTCCAAGTACCTCTGCATGAAATTAATTTTTGAGATTCAAAAATTGTTTTTGGGTTAGTTTGACTAACTGTATGAAAGTGTTTTCAGTAGTTAAAATAATTTTTAGAGGAAGATGGTCCATTATGGCTTCCTCTAAAAGAAATGTGTTTTTAAAAATGTCTCCAAATAAATATTAAAGTAGCTTCCTTCAAAAGCTCTACTACCGGTTACAAAAGCAAAAGTAAAAACCTTGCCAAAAGGAACCTAATCGTCTAAAGACGCTTCCTTCTTTTGACTAGTATAAATACAAGAAAATGTTTCATATGTTATCATAATGAAACATCTTTTTATTTCTTACTCAAACACTATATTTCCCAAATCTCTTGTATGCATAAGTTTGCTCCTTGTCGTCGATGAGATCAAAAGGTACTCCCACTTCACCCTACCCTACTTGAGGGATTTTTTTCCTTAAATATTGTTCTTGTTCGTTACATTTTTCTCTACCTTATATATTATTTCTAATTATGTCTATTTGTTAATAGAGACACATTTTACAATTAATTATTATTACATGTGATCTAATCTTTTGTTGCATTTAATAATCATAGGTTATTTTTCGAGAGAGATAATTGGATATAAAAATAAAGTTTTTCAAAATTCTCGTCAAGTTTTAAACTAATTTGATTATTATAATCTCATGTATGGCACAATTCTCCACCATAATTCTATCTTATTCACATACATTTTTCAATATGAAATATATCACCAATTTAAGATAGATATGGGTTTCAAACCACAATAGGGTAAAATTAATTTCAGTTCACACCAGTTGAAGATTGTATCAAAATCCTAGAGTCCGAACCTTGATATATTCTTGGCACACCACTCCTTATTAGAAAGTGGGATCCTAGCTAAAAACCTAAAGGAATTAAACTACACTTGCTCCCTTGCATTTTGGTGACTTTATTTGCAAATTTGGGATAATGAAGCTATTGGCAGCTACCTAAGTGTCCCTTTGCAATTAAACTACTTTTCTAGAATTTTTTTGATATAATGGTTGAAATTCTCTCACAGTGCATGAGCCCCGTGTGAATAAAAAAGTCCCAAAAAGAAGTGGACCCCGTCGATATGAGTGTCGGTCATCCATAATGTTAAAAAAAATTCTGTCACCGTAGCATTTTTCGTCTCTTTGTATGTAAATGGACCCACAGCCATCTGATTTCGCCTATGTATTAAATTATTCATCCTATAAACGTTATTTTTTTTTTTCGAATTTCATTGTCCTATCATCAAGCCATTGTGTTAATGGCCAGTAGTTGGGCGACGACAGTTGGTGAAGGTGTTGTGAGTTCATTTATCGTTAAAATCTTAACATATCAACCTAAAATTTCAATCTAAGAATTGTTTGACAGTTTTTAAAAAAAATTTCAGTAGATTTTGATCAAAGTTATGAAATTTGTTATTCAAAAGTTGATAAATGTTATGAATCATATCAAAAGTGTATTTAAAATTGAAGCTTGACTAATTAAAAATTTAATAAAATTTTATCAAAAATTTGCTGAAAATATATGCTTACGCAAATTCATGCTCTAGGGATGACAACCATTGGAGCCAAAGGAGAAAGTCCAAGTGCTGAAATCACTCAATCTGGTGCAAAATCACAAGAATCAAGGGATGAGTGGTTGATTTCTATAGAGAACTGTAACGTTGACGAAACAACAAAGAAATCCCAAATAGAAAAAGTTCCATCAACGCTACGTCATCGTCACTCAAACGAAGATTGTTTTGATCCTATTGTAGTTTCGATAGGCCCTTATCATCATGAAAAGTCAGAGCTCAAAGCATTCGAGGAGCTAAAAATTCCAATCGCAAAGAAATTTTGTCGTGACCATGGTAATCAACTATCTATCGAACAGTTATACGAAGTGGTGGAAAAGGTGGGTAAAAGTGCCCGTGAATGCTATGCGAAAGGCTCGACTGAACGCTATGATGATGAATCGTTCAACAGAATGATGTTTCTTGATGCTTGCTTTGTTCTTCATTTTGTGTTCATCTTAAGAGAAGAAAATGTTTCCAATTGGAAAGAAATGGAACAAGAAGTAGATCCACGACAGTACTCGGATTACTACCAAATTTTAGTGAGTAGGGACTTGATCTTGCTAGAGAATCAAATTCCTTTACTAGTACTAAAAGTTTTGATGAATTTCATGTTTGATGGTAAAGGACAGAAAAAGTCGATTCACAATTTCCTTGAACGCTACAACATAAGTAATTCTGCTTTCAGGGAATTAGATTTGGATGGAGCCCCACACCTTCTATATCTATTATGGAAAAATCTTGCTTCTAGGCCAATTACGAAGACATTAAAACAAGAGCAATATGTATGGGAAACATGTCGTGTATGGGAAACATATCGTACAGTAACCAAGCTCGAATCAGTAGGAATTTATGTCGAACCAAGTAAAACTGGAAATCTTACTCATGCAGAGTTCAAATCTCACCTTACTTTCGGTACTCTCACACTTCCTCCAATCTTCTTCAATGATTTAACAAAACCTTTGCTATTAAACTTGATGGCTTATGAAATGTGTCCCCATGGGCCTTCTGATTTGGGCATTACTTCGTACATTTGTCTAATGGATTCACTCATTGATCGTGTTGATGATGTTAAAGAGCTCAGGAAGAGAAGAATTCTTTTCAACAATATGGACAGTGACCAAGAATTGGCACAATTCTTTAACCAGATTGCTAAAGATTTGGTAGGTGATTATTCTATATATGCAGAAGTTAAATGGAAGGTTGATAATCATTGCCAGAATAAAGTACAATCCTCGATAGCTGAATGGATGCACAAATATTTTAGCAGTCCTTGGTCTCTCTTCGCTTTTCTAGGTGCAATTTTCACCCTTGCCCTTACTGCGGTACAGGCATATTTTACTGTTTTTCCTGGCAAAAAAGAAGACGACTTCCTAAATCAATAATCTCGAATTTGCACGTGTTTGTTCTTCTGTTTGTTTCAATTGTTTTGGTTTTGTTGTGTGTTCTTCATTTTATGCTGGTGCAATAATTATATTATGTTCCATTGTTTTCAACCAGTCCCTGATTTTTCGAGTTGAAGATTCAACTCTTATGATATTGCAAAATACTAAATGAATGATGATTACGAAAAATAAAACTAATTTATCAAAATTTTGTGATAACTTGCACTTGCACCTTCCATGGCAAGATGGCAATTCTTTCTGAATCCTAAGTGATACTGAACTCCAATTACAAGTAGTTACTGTTAGTTTAATTCCATAAGCCAAGGCACACCATTGAAGTTATCAATAACCTCATAACTGTCGAAAATATCTAAGTTGTTGAACCACGCATTCCGTATGACACACATCTTATAATTACAAAAGGCTTTACCAAACATACATGAAATACAAAAATGTGTATATTCCATCAATATTGAATGAGATCGAATCCAACAAGAAATGTTATGACCTCTTGGTGGTTTCAATAGGCCCTTGTTATCATGGAAAACCCGAGCTCGGAACATTGGAGAAACTCTAAATAGCATATGCTTAGCAATTTGTTCGTGCATGTAGTGATCAATCATCTGTTGGATAAACTGTTGTCAAACAACCTCCCCTGTAACTCAATAATTTCTCAGCTAGCATCGACCTAATGACTAAACGATAAGTTGACACCAAAGTGAAAAAGACTCGACCGCAAAACTATTTGGCCATTTGAAGCATCCTAATTTTAATTAGAGCTGCTTATGGTCCGTTTCACTTAGTTGGACGGCAAATATTGGATAACCTACTTAATTGCCTACTTATATCCGTAATGGACTTGACCCGTCACTGTACCCTAATTAATACCTATATATTCTTGGGGCACCCGTCCTTTTTTGGTCAATGAATTCATTCTCTTTCTCTCCTTACCATGTGTGAAACTGGTGGCTCTCTTCATGATTCTTCCTTGTTCTTTTTCTTCACTGCCTTCGTGGTTGCCTCTTATCTAGGGCTCGGCTCGGCCCATGAAAGTACGAGCTCGGCTTGGGCTCACCACAAGACGAGCTCGTTTTGAAATGAGACTCGGCTCTCGAGCACACGTCGTTTTTCATTTATATTTATATTTATATTTATATTTTTTTTTGAAACAAATAGGTAAATTGGAAAATAAAAAAGTAATTTTAATTTTTAAATCGTGAATTTTTTATATAAAAATTTATATATATAAAAAACTAGGTAAAAAATTTAAACCCTCCTCCTTTATACGAGTTTGGGATCGGCTACTTAAATTTAGAGTAGGCGGAGTTAAAAATTTTGTTGTTTGTTCGTGTACGATTTTTTAAAGAAAATTTAAAACAGTATAAAAAATTATTTTTTCAAGCAACGCTGCGCGTCTCCTTGCATATAATTTTCGAAGTAAATCCCTTTTTAAAAATTGAAAGGGTAATCGAATGCCCTTTCAATTGTCAGAAGTCTTCTACTTCGAAAATTATATAGAAGTCTTTTACTTCGAAAATTATATATAATATTCGAAATGAAAGACTTTTGACAATTGAAAGGGCAATCATTCGATTACCCTTTCAATTTTCAGAAGGAATTTACTTCGAAAATTATATGTAAAAGTACGCACAACATTGTTCGATAAAAGAATTTAAAATGTAGACATATAGTAGTAATAGTACCAAGTACTAACAAAAATTTAACTAAATTGGTGGAAAAAAACTTTTTTTTTTCTTTTTTTCTTTTTTAACTAAAAGAGATAGAAAAAAATAAAAATGAAATCTTTATTTTTTTATTTTTATTTTTAAAATAGATAAAATATAAACCCTCCTCCTTTATCCGGATTTAGGACCAGCTACTTAAATTTTAAAGTAGGTGAAGTTAAAAATTATACACGAACAATTTATTGTAGCCTGTACAATTTTTTAAATAAAATTAAAAGTAACGATAAAAAAATAAAAGTTTCATCAATATAATTAAATCAAATATCACTTACTTGACGACATACAATTTCGGCATATTTATCTTGTAGTCGAAAATGAGTGTTCTACCGATCTTTAACGCACATTAACGCTTTTAAAATATCTTCTTTCAGTCGGCTCCTGACCTCGGTCAAAACTCTTTTACCTGCACTAAAAGCAGACTCCGAAGTAACAGTGCTAACCGGAGGTATCAGCAGATCTTTTGCAATCGCAGATATAACTGGCCAACGTCGTTTATACTTTCGCCAGAATTCAATTACTTTGTCTGAATTTTTTTAATTGTTTTATCTGTTGACATATTTTGGTTGAAATAATCAATTAATTTAGCAGGCAATACATTTTGACTTGAGCTCGTAGATGTTTGATGAGAATGAGATACAGATGGTGACGACATGACAGTGATAGTAGATGAACACATTGCAGATGAATCATATTTATACGAATTAATGCCTTAAAATAAATTAAATATTTTCACATCTTCTTCTTCAATTTCAGCGGAAGGAGTAGGTGCAGATGGTACCCGACTAATATTGGTACCCATTCGGTTCGCATATAATTCATACATTTCACATAATGTTTACTCTAATTTTCTATGTGTGATAAGTGTATCAAATGTTAAGGCGTTTGAAATTTGATTAATTATATATTTAGTTCCTGATAAATTACATCGGGGGTCCATCACGCATGCTAAAGGAAATAACATAGGCAAATCTTCCCAATATTTTCTAAATTTTAATTTCATAGTAATTAAATTTCACTAAAATCATGGTCATTTTTTGTATTTATGAAATGTTCTTACAATTATATAAAGACGTTCAAGTACTATACATCTGGTGGGATAGTAAACACCCGATAAAATTTTAGTGATTTCATAAAAAGATGTCAAAAATCTTTTAGCTTTCAAAGCTATTTGTCAATCATGTTCAGTCAACATACCCTTGTCATCACTTCTAACATGTCTATTGTTATAAAAGTCAGTTATTAAATGTTCAAAACCTTCACATGACTTTAATAACAAGTAAGTAGAGTTCCACCTATAACCTACGTCGCTAACAAATGTTTTAGCATTTTGCACTCCTATTTCAGCACAATAATCCTCAAATGCTTATTTTCTACTTGGAGAGATTGTGATATATATTAGTGTGTTCCAGATATTTTAAAGCTCATCCTTTATATGTTTTAAACAATCTTGAACAATTAAATTCAAAATATGACATACACAACGAATATGAAACAAATACCCACCAAAATCAGGTTGCAGTACCCTATGCAATTTATCGACAACTACTTTATTAACGCTATCATTATCAAAAGTAAATGAACGAATTTTACTTTCGCAATGATATTCTCTAACAATATTAATAATAGCATTAAATATATTATTAGCCTTGTGAGGAAACTCAATAATTCTAAAAGCAATAATTTTTTTATGCATGCACCAAAGTGGGTCTATATAATGTGCAGTTGCAGCTATATATGCTCTTTTATTAATCCCTTCCCATATATCCGAATTAAAGATATGACACTTCTATATTTTTGCAAATCAATAATTAATTGTTGTTTTGTTTCAGTAAAATATTGTATTGGACAGAACGAAGAGTGTTTCGACTTACCTCAACGTACCCTGGCTGCAGATATTCTTTCACATACGAGATTTAGTGTTGGTTGTCAATTAATGCAAAGGTAAATCAGCACCGGCAACTCAGCACCAGCAACAAGTTTCACCATTTTGGTTCGAGCTCTCTCCTCCGAATACACCCATGTGGATAGGGGTGCAGTAGAACCACCGACGTCTGGACTGTCAAATTGAAATTGTGTTTCATAACCTGGAATAAGTCCCTGTTTGGCCGCACATACTTTGTAATGACGGTTGAGATGGGTGGTACTAATTCCTCTTTACCATGCCAATCTTTGTTGGCAGTATTTACATACTGCTTTGGATTCTGGGACTCCATTGACAATTTTTCCCGTTGAAATCAACTTAAAGTGATCCCAACATTTTGCTTGTTTTTCCCCTTTCGCTTTCCCCTTGCATCAGAAATGTTTAATTCAGCATTTTCTTCCTAATCGTATTCCGCTTCGGGAACGTCAATATCATCCATATTAATTGGATAATTTGGATTGTCGCTTAGATGATGATGAAGATCCAAATCTGGAATATCTCCAGGTAGGGATACATCATTTAGACCTTCAAATTGATTCCGAAATTGATTTCGCGGTGTCATAGGCGATTTGTTTCCTCCCACACCGAACAAGTTTTCAACAAATGTGCGTGAATCCATTTGTTTAATTGTAATAAGTAATAACTAGTAAAAGAATAATTGTATAAATGTAGTGAGAAATGAAAATTGGATGAAATTTCAATAAATATAGTGAGAACTGAGAAATGAGAAATGAATATTGTATAAATTGTATATAAAAATTGCACAACTATCAACACAACACAAGAGAGTTGAGAGTGAATTGTAGAAAATTTTGTGGCTACATGCCACTATTTGTAGAAGAAGAAGAGGGAAGAAAAAAAAAACTTAAAGGACCGAAACGTTCACTGAAAAAATTTAATGACCGTTAACGATTATAAATTAAAAAAAAATTCAGGGACCGAAATGGTCACTTTTTAAACGAGCCCACGAGCTGGGCTCGTGTCTCGTTAAAAACGAGCCGCTCGTCGACTCGCGCTCCTGTTTTTACAAGCCCGATCCGCCCACGAGCTTTGTTTTTGCGAGTCGAGCGGGCGACCCGACAAGCCGTTCGGCCCATTTGCCACCCCTACTCTCATCTTTGTGATTATACTTTCCATTACACATCCTGAATGGGTGAAAAAAAGAGCAACCGTGAGTGAAAATGTGGTTTGAGGGATTTTGGATGACTCTCATAATGGTGTCGATTGGATGAAAAACTGAGCCCGATTCAAGCTTTGGTGATCATCGTCTTCTGCTCAACATTTGGTACTAGAGCCTTGTAGTGTTTTTTTGACCAAAAATTGACAGAAGGAGGCCAAAATTGCACGATTTTCTTGAAGGGGCCGAACTTGAAAACCCAAATTTCGACCAAACCAATGACCAGCCTAGAAAACCAAGACCATATCTGGATTCTACAGGTAGAAGCGCTCCTCTCTACACGACATGGGAAGACTATGGTGACTGACGGCGACAATGCATGACATTTGGTCTGGAAAATTGTTAGTTTGCTTCAGGTAGTTTGCTTGTTTTGATTTTCTGAATATACTAATATTGTTAGTTTCGTGTTTCAGGTTACACTGGAAAATTTGAATGATTTTGCCCTTGGAAGCTTGATTAGGATTGTTGATCAA
Organism: Olea europaea var. sylvestris; assembly: GCF_002742605.1. Lineage (NCBI taxonomy): Eukaryota > Viridiplantae > Streptophyta > Magnoliopsida > Lamiales > Oleaceae > Olea > Olea europaea. The sequence goes on along the minus strand of NC_036241.1, from coordinate 291,344 downwards.
TCGCAATGGTATATTTGCTGAATCTTTAGGGCAAATAGGGCAACCCTAAAGCAACAGATTCACATATCTTGATTTTACGAAATTTTAGATGTTTTCGCTCCTGTAAATTAGCTTATCCCGATTAGCATGTCATCGTCTGGGAGGTGATAATAGGATTTGGGGTTATCGTGTGGTGTAGTCATTGCTTGTGCTAGAAATTAGGAACTATCTCCTCTTACGTGATTGTAGTAATTTGTTCTTTTATAAAATCCATTTATTATCTTCATGGCATGCCCTGTGTGGAATTGCTGTGGTTGAAATTGCTTTGTTTGACATTCCTCGTTGTTGCCTCATTAATTTCGTTAGAACGCTTAGACCTTACTTACTTCCAACATCCTCTTGATCTAAGATTGCGAATTTGACGAAACCCTAGGAATCTAGAACGGTGTATATTGTCTGTGACTTAGGACTACTTTGTATGGCTTGATTTGGAAATTTTTAAAGGAAAATGTGACTATTCTAAATGGCAACAAAGATGAGAGATATCTTGGTCCAATAAAATGTTTCAAAAGTCATTGAAGGCAAATTTTCTGTTGATTTTCAAAAGAAGAAAAAGAAGAACTCGATGAGATTTCTTATACTTCAATCATTTTACACTTGTCTGATGTTGTTTTGAGAAAAGTGGGTAAACTAAAAATCACTGAAGAACTTTAGGAAAAATTTGAGGACTTGTATTTGCTCAAATCCACTCCAAACAAGCTTTTAAAATGGATCATTCAAAGGATATTGATTATAATTTTGATGTGTTTAACAAACTTGTCCAAGATATCATTAACAATGAAGAGACAGTGTCAGAAACCTATAAAGCTATAATTCTACTTAGTTCCATACCTTAAGAATGCGATCAAGTATGGTAAGGACACTTTGAGGCTTGAAATTGTCATTGACTCTCTCAAAAGTAAGGAGATGGAGATTACAGCTTAAAAACATTATAAGAAAAGGCGATGAGATTTACATAGTGCAGGGTAGAACTCAGTTTAGGCAAAACAGTTATGAAGGGTTCTATAGTGCTGGCAAGTTAAATAGTAATGGAAGTAAAAGAAGGGCAAGGTAGGTCTAGATCAAAATCTAGAACTAAGGTTAGAAAATTCTATGGTTATGGGAATACGAGGCGTTTTATAAGAGACTGCTAAAAAGAGAAAGGTAAGTTGAAGGGAAAAGAGAGAGATGAAGTAAATGCGCTGTCTTCCACTTCCAATGTTGATGAGGTAGCTTTTTTTATATACCTAAAAATTTTCTATAGTCAAAGCATCGACAAAAGACAACAGGTATGGTGGTGGTTCATATTAAAAATTCTTAAAAGCTCGACAGTCGAATCAATATTGAGTTGTTTTGATACGTCAATTTACCAGTACATGTTTGTCTTTCTTTTTTTTTTTTTTGGTTTGAAAATTTCAAAATTATCATACTTAGCTGATAAAATAATAAAACTAACATAAGAAGTAAAAAAATGAAACGATTAGATTGAGGCGTATTACTTTTTGTAAGAAGTTTCTAGCTTTATGAAGTTTTGATAGTTCACTATTCCTTGTGATGGAAATTTCACATGAACCGTGCTAGACATACAAGGCCACGTAGGCCCTGTCCAAACAACTTTTTTCAATTTCACATTGTGTAATTCAAATTAATCAGTAATAAATGTTAAATCAATTTGGCCCATGTTTGGTATAGATCTAAGTCAAAGTTAACAATTAAGTTTAATCACATATTTCATGATAACAATAACTTTTATTGACTTTTTAATCACGTATTTTGTCAATTTTCATCAAAATTTACTAAAAACAACAAGGGCTAGATTGAGGTATATCTCTTTTTCCTTTTTTTACTTCACAAAATTGGTGGAACAAACTACCCCAAAAATTCATGTCTATTCCTGTTCTGAATTTTTATCTACCTAAAAATGGTCGTTCCTTTTGTATTATATGAACGAACATAGCTTAAAAATTGAAATATAACAACATTAGTTGATGTAAATATGGTTCTTTCACCTTCTTTGTTTATACTCGTAAAAGATGTAAACTTGACAAATACATATTACAACCAAGAATTGATGTGAACGGACATGTCTCTCTAATATCAAAATTAGCATAATGGGATTTTTCCATGTCGAACTCCCAACTTTTGGTCTTGATATCGATCTTCGTCTTTGAACTTGTGGCATCCTGATTAAACGTATTGAGAAAGCGCGAATAAAATTCCACATCAACAACACGGGACTATTTCCACATAACAGGCTAACATTTCGGACGGAACCCAATTTCCCACACAATGAAATTTTCAATCTCCAGGAATGCAAGTTGTTAGACCGCATCGGTGTGGCGGCCACCACCGCAACTCAACGCCCTGATCAGGCCCCACGCCCTCATTTCTCTGCTTGTCCTTGTACTTGTAAACTTGTCTTCCCCTCTTTTAAATGTAAACTTTGGCGAAGATGTATTGCTTTGGCGACGGCTTTGCCTGTTCTTCATATCCCTCAATTCCATCTCCGTTGAAAATTTTGTTATTCCAAACAACAACAAATACCATCTAGCTTTACCCGATGATGATGATGTTAATATCGACATTCTCTTCGATGATTCGGGCAATATTGCCAAGGACTTCTTTTCAATATTCTTCTCCACGCTCTTTCCGCAGAACAATGAATTCAATTTCAGCCAGAAAAGGCCTATGCCTCGCATTTTCTTGTTTTCAACTAGCTTCGAATCTTTCTTGGCCGGGACTGCAGGTTGTTTGTAAGGAATGATTTTTCCACAGAAGATGATGTATTCCGGCGGTAAAGGGATGGTGGAAGTACTCATTTCTTGACTGGAGAACTCGAAGTAATCTTGTTCCAACGATGAAGTCGAATTTAAACCACCTTGTGATTCTGTGGACAAGTCCTCTCCCCAGTCAACACTACCACCATCAGTACTATACAACGGAAGATCACACAAAGAAAGTGTCTCTTCTGCTTCATCCGAGCACTTCTTCATTCTTTTAGAGTGAGCAAATAGGCCTAAACTATGACGATTACAAATGTAACCTAATATATCGATGCCCCTTTTTCTCAAGTGGTTCTTGTACAAGAATTATGAATACTAGGAACCTAATATATCATTTGGTGTTTATATAAAGAGAGAATTGTTGTTATTAATTAATGGAAGCAGGCAAATGTTGAAACTTGAAAAGTACGGTTGATAGTTGATGGCTTTTGGCCTTTTTTTCTAGACAGGGTTAGGAATAGGAGAGTTTGATTCTCTTTTGGGTTTCTAGAAGAGCAGGCTGCAGGCCATTTGCTAGGGGAATAAAATACAAGAAAAAGAATTAATGGGCGCTAAACTTTACAAAATGTGTTACTTAAATCATTGATTTAGTTTGGCATTTATCTTTAACAATGGCTTGGTGATTTGGTACACGAACAATTTCGATTTTCAAGTAAAAAGGGACATCAAACTAAGCCATCAAAAAATATTAAACTTAGAGGGGAGTTCACTTATTCAACAGAAAAGAAGCCTACATATGTCAAAAATGTAGTCTAAATGAAACATTTTGTGAACTTAGTTGAGTTTCAAACAAATCAAAGATAATATTAATTGTAAAGTTCAGTTGCCAATATAACACGAGTTACATGGTTCAGTGCCTATTGAAACTAAACCTAATTAAACAAAAATAATTTAAAAAACAGCAAGTTGTAGCATTATATAAAGTTACGTATGAATGCTCAAAAGGAGTGGTCAGTTAGTTTGGAGGACAATCTGATAGCTCTTAGATATTATTGATTACATTGTGTTTGTGATAATTTCAAACATCTTTCAGTCACCGGAGGCTTCCTTAATTTCTAAAAAGGAAAGGGTCACAACTATCTAATAGTCATTAAAGTGAAAATGTAAAATCTTACAATATGTCTAAGAGTTTGGGAAGGTTTTCACATTTAAAATAAAAATAAAAAAAAAATAAATAAAACATCTTTCAATTTGTATATTTTGTTCCTTCAACATTTCTTTTCTTCGTCTCTTCAATTAACTCCAGAGCCATGATAAAAATAAATAAATAAATAAATAATATTTTTCTTTCTCTTGTTAGTATACTTATTCAATTTTTCTGTCTCTTCTTTTTCATCGTTTTCCCTTTTTTCAAGGAAAAAAATAACAATTTGTAAAAAAAAAAAAACTCTCATAACATTTTTCTCATCCTTTTTTTCATCCAGTTTTCCTATGAAAAAATTAATTTGTAATTAAAATTTTATAAGAGTTTATATAAGAAAAATGGACTAGTTTGTAATTATATTTATATATATTGATTAGTTGTTAAATTTAATAACTCTTTACAACAATTTTTTTTTTTTATGACGGGGGAACCCGTAGCCACTACCCTTCGAGTGCGCACTGGGTAAACCCTCGGGCTAACGTAATAACCTGCAAACTACGTTAGTCAGGTAAACCGTATTAGGCAAATCCTGTGCGACAGGATTGATCAAGAAAATGTTGGTAAGAGAAATCGAACTCATGGCCAAAGGCCTCCACGTTCACCTACTCCACCAACTCGACCATCCCATGAGGGGCAACTTTCTCCAACTTTGAACATAGTGATAGTATTAAAACATATATATTTCATTAATTTTTTTTTCATCAAAGAGTACTGACTTGTTATACACATTTTTTTTTTTTTTTGTTTTTTGGTTTTTTTTTTTTTTTTTTTTTTTTGGAGTGGTGGTGCAGGCGGTGGTAGTAGATCTATTGGTGTCGATGTTGGTGTTGTCTTGATAGTTATTGTGGATTTGGCGACAGTGGAATAGATGTAGGTGCTGGTTTTGGTGTTTGTGTGGCATTGTTGGTGGTCGTGGTGGTTTTGAAAATGATGGAGGTAGAGGTGGAGGTGGTGGTGGTGGTGGTGGATGGGCATTCTGTGACTCGTTATTTGGGTGTTATTTGTGTGATTGTGACTGTGTGACCAATTAATTTGATAATATGTGACCATTAATTATATAATTGTGACCTTAATATATTTAATTAATTAATATATGAGTTTTGAAGTTTGAAACTAGAAACTTGGAAAATGAATTATCCCATACTTAATACCTGATTTTTTAATTTTTCCCTAATTTTAATTAGAGCTACTAATGGTCCATTTCACTTACTTGGACGGCTAATATTGGGTAACCCACTTAATTGCCCACTTACTTAGACAGCTATTATTGGGTGATTTTCGTATTGGTGTCGACTGGAGGAGAAACTGGGCCCGATTCAAGCCTTGGTGGTCATCATCTTCGGCTCAACATTATCAATCAAAACAATAATATGACGGGGTGGTGAAAGTAACTGACAATGCCTGCAAATGCTTCCAAGAAAGCTTGACTGAAATCTATGAGGTGAATCATTCATCAGCATCGAAATGATGTTTCTTGATGGTAGCTATGTCCTTCAGTTCATTTTCTTCTGAGTAATATACAGAATGGATGTTGCATGCTGACGATAATTAAGGGACTGATATATGAACTGCTGCAAATAAAATACATTTTAATGCTGTCTCTTTTGATCCATTTTTTTCTTATGTCATTCATGAAAATTGTTTCAGTATCAGAGATAAATAATCCACTAAGAGAAGTTGACGTAATCTATTGTATAATCGTTTACTACTACAAACAAAATATGTCAAGTTATGCTATATTCTGGCCTTGTGCTGGAGACTGTTCACAAATATGAAATAAGTATGAGAGTCGTTATTTCGGTAACCCTAAGTAAGAGTCGTTGGACCACGTTATCTAATTCTTTAAGCTATTAGAGGTGAGATAAGTTTAATTATGTAAATTTTAAAGGTAGACATCGTAGAAGATTGATTGGAAAAAATTTCTATTCTTCTCTTTCCTCATTTAATTTCTTAGTTGCTTTGTCTTTTCACAGCAAGTTGGAAGACTATTTTTACACTGCCATTACAATAATTAATAAGACAATAATGAATTCTCTGATAAAGACTTTATGTGAACCACTTGAATAAATGTATAAATGGGTATTGATCCACTACAAAATTTTACAAAGAATCTTGAGATAAAACAAGAGCTACATTGTGAAGTCAAGTCTTTTTGTCTTTAATCCTTGGAACAACTCACAATGTTCTTCGATGCATTATTGTAGATTGGTTGGTCTTTCCAAAAGTTATTCCATTTCTATTGAATCACACATAAAAGAAAATGGGCAAGTGAATTATGAATTGTGAATTGAAAGGAATAGTTAATTTACAGATTACAACTTTGATTTCATTGACCTAAACAATATCATGAACCCGTTTGAGCCACATTATTTGTAGAATGAGAATGAAAAATAGAGTCGTTATGGTCCCACACAAGAGATAAAAATTCAAAAATGATGGTTTGATGTGATGGATAACGATCATATTTTTCATTTTAATAAGGTAAAAATGGGGTTCAAACAAAGCCTACATGAAATATAATTAGTGATGCAGACATGTATACAATGCTAAAAGAACATTTTTTTCATTTTTTGAAATTTGTTCTTTAGAAAATGAATTACGTGGAAGTCAAGTCTTTCCAACTAACTTTAGTGAAAATTTGGACATAGTTATTTATCTCCCGTTTACATTTCATTTTTATCTTTCCTATTTTCCATCAAACAATCTTCCATAAAATAATATTACACGTAAATCAAAAAAATTTCTTTCTTTTTCAACTACTAGTTTTTCGAAAAAAAAATTTATTCCACCCATATTCATTTCCACAAAATGGAGGCCGAACGGGGGCTTAATTTTCAAAAGAGTCCTCAACTTGCCTCTACCTACCCAAAAGACCTTGACTGAGTTGACTAAAGTTTTCTTTGTATTTTTAATTGGCTGCTTGTTTAAATTTTAGTTATTTTTCTAATTGAATGCTTGTTATGGCAAACGAAAATAATCCATATCGTGGCGCAAAAATTTGGGTCTTTCACATTAGAAAACTTCAATAATAATCGAGTGGCCAAATTGACATAAATGGAAAACTATAATGATTTTTTTACAATAAAAATAAAATTTCATGACCAAAATGAAATTTCGTTGAAAATTGAGTCACTAACAATGTTTTATAAAGAACATCTTTGAGTCACGCTACGTGAAATGAATAATGCTACTTGTATATGATTTACATACAGATGATGTATAAAAATAGTGGGAATGTTTTCTATTTTATTTTGTTGAAGAAATTATGACTCAATTGTTGGGAATCTACTTATACATGCACAGTGAAAAATTAAAGTTATTTCGATTCCCACCGAGGATCCCTTTGTGTTTAGATAGAAATCGTGATAAAGATTGAACCTTTGAAGAATTCTGCAAATCTTTTGCTTTTCTTTTCGTTCCAACAATCTTGATTCGCCATCCACAGCTGTCCAATTGTCCAGCCTCCAACGGTGATCCACACAGAAAATAAGATTGCAACTACCAGGGTTTTCTCCTCTTGTGCTAACAAGAATGATTATGAGAAAAACCATATGAATTGAAAACCCTAGCAATGTATTTATATAAGCCCAAATGGGCCGCCGGTCCGGTCCGGTCCAATATTTAATTAATCCATTTAATTAAATCCGATCTGTGAATTAATTAATTCGGGTTTATAAATAACCAATTCAATTAATTAATTTATCCAACAATTGTTAAATTAATTAATTGACAAATTGCAATATTTCAATTCTCTTTTGTATGCGACCCATCAGGTTCTCGATCATGATGCCTAACGACGTGAAATATTATTTTAATCTAATCAAAATTGATAAATTAAAGCTCCATTTTAATTTATCATCAATTCACACTCGCCGTACCAGATTGACATATAACGAGAAATGTCACGTGGTATGACAAAATCAAACTCGTTCGTTTACCGTGAAACTATAATCCCTTCGTCAATATGATCCAATCAATTACGATATATGGAATTGTGTCAATCCCGAATATCGATCATATCTTTCACTCCACTATTAAGTCAATATAAGTCGAAAACTCCTTTTCGACTTATGAGTACACTTTGGCCAAGGATTTCGTTATCGACTTAATTGAATGAAACGCAGATCATAATCTCCTACTATCTAAGAATGACGAATCCTTTATTGGTCAATCACAACATTCATATGATTCTTGACATACCCGAACGATGTCGTATTAGTAGCCCTTTGCAGAGCAACATCCAACACTGCCAAAGTATGATTGTCCTCATATAAGGTACCATGACGACCTCAAGTCAAATGACCAATTCCACTACCGAACGTTAGAGATTAACCACTGACACTCAGATAGTTATCCATGTGGAATCTCTCGACGAGTCTCCAATGTTTTATTCTATAACAAAACATTCACGTGTCATTTAAGTGCCACCACACGTTAGCTTGTGAGATCAGCTACTTACTTCACAAGTAAGAAATGCCATACGTGATGGTCTATCCGTAATAACGATATCCGTATTTCGTTATTATTTATGACCACGGACGATTTAAGATTCAATCAGATGTAATTTGTATCTCACAATCACAACTCCTTGTGATTAACAAATTACGAAAATTTGAATTTACGGACTCTATTATTTATTTAATTGTCTAACAATTAAATAATAGATCTGTCATTAAATTGCATTAATTATATATCAAAAGTATTTATGTCCAAAGTTGATTGGACCTAGGGCATAATACTTACAAACTCCCACTTGCACTAGATCCAATCACTTATGTATCTAATATCATTAAGTCTACATGACGATCATGTTTATGCTACGACAATTCTTTGTTAGTGGATCTGCAATATTGTTAAATGTGGGAATTTGTTCTTCTCTTTACGTCATTTCTATTCATTATCTTTCTGATGAGATTATACCGCCTTAATATATGTTTAGATCATTGATGAGACCTTAGTTCCTTTGCTTTCGCAATGGCTCTATTGTTATCACAATACAATGACATGTGATCAACAATATCAGGAACTACTCCAAGTTCATTTATGAACATCATGATCTAGATTGCAACTCGTTATTACTTTTGAAGTAATCATGTATTAGATTTCTACTATTGAATCAACGATTGCTTCACGTTTGGAACCTTTCCAACAAACCGCTTAAGAGTAAACCAATTTCTCCATATGAAATCTTCTCAAGATTTCATCTATGTAAATTGGGATGAGTTAAGCAATCTTCTAGATCTACCTCTATAGATCAAGTTGCTTTTCCCATATCGTTCATGAGTAAATCTTTTAACAACCATTATTTCAACGATTGAAATATAGGGATGTCGTTTTCTATAATATTAGGAATACGACAATATTCCCATTAACTTTTTGTAAAGACACAATTCGTCTTCAAATTTGATATGCAACTGTTGCAAACAAAACCTGAATGGACTTCAATAAGGCTACAGGAGAAAGGTTTCACCAAGATCAACACTTAACTTTTACTTTTAGCCTTACTTTGTATATATGGATATTCCCATCCGTATTGACTTTTTCTTTGTAAACTATTTACAAAAATTTATGGGTTTTATTCCATCAGGAGGCTTGACCAAGGTCCAAACCTTGTTCACATACGTCGAGTTCATCTCGAGTTTCATGACCTCTTGCTGTCCTTTTTAAGTCAACACTTAACTTTATTTTGATGCAATTAGTAGGTTTATCATCCTGGATCGGTAATACCTGATTATGGATTCGCACCTTCTTGAAGGTCGAATGATCCTATTAGATTCACATAGAGCTGACATGTCCTCAAGAGTCTTTACTTCCTGATCAAGAATATGTCCCATATCAGATATGTGATCAAACTCGAATTTATCTATTTTGTTAACTATATCTGTGGACTCTTGAACTCTTTCAAATTCTATTTTGCTCCCACTGTCCTCTCCTAGAGTAAACATTTTCTCTAAAAAGACGATATGTCGTGAGACGAAGACTTTCTTCATGATAATAGAATTTATATTCAAATATCTCCTTTAAATATCCCCACAAATACGTATTTATCATATTTAGTGTCAAACTTATCTGATTCAAGGCGCTTCAAATAAGCGTCATGGCCCCAAGCTTTCATATAACATAAATTAGGACTATTGCCTTTCCATAACTCGTATGGAGTTCTGTTAACCAATTTAGATGGGACATGATTTAGTGTGTTGCACATTGCAATCAATGCATGACCCCAAAACAATTTTGGGAGGTTTGCATGGCTTGTTATTAATCGCATTATTTCTAATAGTTAACGATTCCTCCTTTCAGATACAGCACTATGCTGCAGTGTATGTGGAGGAGTCCACTGCAAGAGAATCTCATTCTCTCTTAGATAATCTAGATTTTATCTTTAAAATACTCTCACTTGATTGAATCTTAATGTGAGGGCATCTTTACCTATTTGTTTCTCTACTTCTAGTTTGAATCCCTTGAACTTTTCGAGAGTTTCATGTTTGAGTTTTCATCAAGTATACATGATCATTGATGAAATAAGAGAAACATTACCTGACATTAATTGACACGAATCCATATGCATCACTATGTATTAGAACAGTAATTATGCTGACCTTTTTTCTTTTCAAGTAAAAGAAGATCTGGTCATTGTGCCAGACATGCATAATTTGTACTTGTCAAAATCAATTAATCCCAAGTATACATCTCTATATAACTTTGGAATTGCTTTTCATCTATATGACAAAGTCTGCCATGCCAGATTTTGGTAATAATTAGATTATCGCATTTATGCTTTATAATTTCTATACTTATTATAGAATCCTTAATATTAAAGAATATAAACGTCGTTTTGTAATTTACCATAGCCATTAGGATCTTTATCAAGATAAACAAGAACAACAATTGTCCTTAACATTAAAATAGTTTATGTCCGAACATGAAATTCATTTTAATGTTCCAGCTATGGTACGTATAAAGCGACATTTCACTAATTCCAATACTAAATCAAAAGGCAATGGCAAGAAGTATATTCCTACAAGCAATGCAGCAACCTTTGCTCATCTCTAACGTATAGGTCAACTTCTCCCTTTCGTAGTGGTCTACTTTTATTTAGTTTCTCCGTATTTGTATAAATATGACATCTACATCTGGTATCGAATACCTAAGAAACTTGTGAAATAGACGTAAGCCACGCAATATTCCTTCCAATGACCTTGATTCTATAATGAAATCAATAGTCATTAGATTTGGTATTGTCCTTCGCTTAGACTGTTTTAACCATATTGGGTGCTTTCCCAAAGTCCCTTTAGACTTTATCTTAATACCCTTAGAGGAATCAATGGTTTGCCCACTACCAACTTTGATAAAGGGTTTAACAGTCCTAAGCATGTTAAGCAACTTAATGAGTATGCATTCGAGCTTATTCATATCATAATTCATAATTAGTATGAATAACTCTATGACAAAGATTGTAGAGCTAAGTCAATACTTAATTCATAGTTAATGATTGAACTTAGTTGAAACACTTCTCATGTCAATCATCTTTGGTACATGAGGTTTGACTGAAAATTCTTTTGTCACTTTGCATCGATATAGTTGTTTGAAAGTCTCATATCCTTTCACATATGATTATTATCATACAACTCTTTGTAATGAAAAATTATGTGTTACCATCTATACTCTCAAGTTGCTTTTGTAACTTAGGTGACATAGTTGCAGGTATCACATACGTTGCATTACTATTCTCATCACTGCGTTTATCATAGCAGCCAACTCTTCCTTAATCGGGTCATCACTAGATGTCCCTGAAAATGGCTACTTAAGGACAACCAACTTTCTTATGCTTGAGAACAATTCTCAAATTACAATGCCAATCAAAAAGATTTAATTTTGTTGTTGGCATCTAATATGCCTTTCAAATACACATGGTTACTCACGATTCAATAAATATAAATGACGAAAAGGAAAAGAATAATATATAAAATGCATCAATTAATTTAACATGGATTTTTATTAAATTAATCATGCTCCCATTGTTTAATTAAAATTTATGACCCTCTTACATAAATTTATGGAGTCCATACTTGACTCCCAGTGGGTTGGGATCCCATCTATTATATTAAGACCTTGAGTGTACTCAACAAGCTTTAATATAATATTTGTGTAGATACTATTATCAATTGTATCTCCATATAACTCTCAGATCATTAAACTGACAACTCTTTATTTTCACACATCTTATGTGTTAACTTAACATGCCTCTTAAATTTATCTCGTTGAGTGTACTCAACAAAAGATAAATTTTAGTTAAGTCAAACCTGTCATTTAGAAATATCAAATATTTCATAGCGTCAAACATATCCTTAATGAACCAGCCTTGTGTGTACTCAACAAGTTGAGACGATTTAAGACTCTGATTTTTCACTATAATGATGGAATGCAATTATAAATGTGACTTAATATTTTATGGAGAGATTTTGCATTCAAAGGTCTCATCGTAACAATAATATACATTTAATTATGCATCTACCATGCAAATAAATATATATAATATAATATAATAGTGTGAACGATAATAGACTTTTACTATCTAGTCTTCCCGAGCCATAAGGAAGACTAGTTGGTCAATTCCTAGGGGGTAGTATTATATTGATCAATATCAATGCGCCATCTCCATGGTCTCTTCCTCTTCTTGTTTTTTCAATTAGTCCAATTGCAACCTGTATCCTATACTAGTTGGCACGCAGGCCTAAATAAAATTGGACTCGCAGGCCCACAGCAATAATAATAATAACGGACTCGCAGGTCCAAAATGATCAAGAGCTCGTAGGCCCAAAACAATTAAGAGCTCGCAGGCCCAGAAAATAATAAGAATAAAAATTAACCATTCAATACATCCATATGGTTGAGTCCATAATCGTCCACTAATAATACATTCATCACATAAATGTATACCTATATAATATCTAATATTATATGCAAATTAGTTTCAAATTTCCAGCAATTAAGTCATCTAAACTCCTATAGACTTATGAATCGGAACAATTAAATAATTAAATAATCATATTAATCAATTATTTAATTAGCGGGCATATTTAATTAAAATCAAATTTTAATTAAATATCGAATTAGAGTCCCACTCTAATTCCACAATTATAAGGTGGGATTATTTAATTAAAATCAAATATCAATTAAATATCAAATTAGAGTCCAACTCTAATTTCATAACTTAAGGCGGTTGAATTTAATTAAAATCAAATTTTAATTAAATAGTAGAATTAGAGTCCAACTCTAAATCTAAAATTTTTAGGGCGAACATGTTTAATTAAAATCAAATTTTAATTAAACACAAATTAGAGTCTAACTTTAATCATAAATAAAATTTTAGGGCAACACAATCTAATTAAAATTAAATTTTAGTTAAATGTTAGATTAGAATCCAATTCTAATTTCAAATATATAATCGGGTGAATAATTAATTAAAATCAAATTTTAATTAAGTATTAAATTAAATTCAAACTCTAACTTAAATTGAATTAATATTTTAATCTAGAATAACACCCCTAAATAAAATAAAATTCAATTTAGAGTCAAATTTAATATTTAAGTTAAAATCATATTTTAACGAAAATATAAAAAGTTGTCAATTTCTAAATAAAATTTTAAATGGGTCAAATTAAAAATATGGGTCAAACCTAATTAAAAACCCAACTTTTAAAACCATTTTAATATTTAAATTCAAAAACTTTTTTGAAAATTGCAAGTTGACCCAAGAATGAAATTAAAAGCAAGTCCCTCAATTTCAAAAATTGCATGACAAGCCATCCATTTAAAAATTGCACTCAAAGTCCCCCTTTTCGAAATTGCATTCTGACCCAACAAAAAATCGTAAAGGGGCCCCTCAATTTCTGAAATTGCAAGTCAGCCTCTATTTAAATTTTACAAAATGACCCCTCTACTTTAATTGCATGCAGGGGCCTACAATTACTCTAATTGCAAAGAAGCCCCCACCTCCAATCTCATTCACCTGTCTACTGTAAACCCTAAAAACGATTTTTTGTTGTTGTTGTTGTTGTTGTTCCCTTTCTCTTGGCGACACCGGCCCCTGCAGTGCCCGACAGCAGCAGCGTCGCACGTTGCTACAAGAAGCAGCCGGGCGCTGCTTCCATTGTAGCAACGCCCCCGCGCTACCCACTCCGTCGCTGCCGACTGCCCAACGCCGACGACAATAGTGCGACAACTATTGTCGCCGACCAGTCCCCTTCCATTACCTTTTTTTTTCTTCTTAAACCAAAATATTATTTTCTTTCTCAAAACCAATTTTGAATATGAAAATTAATTTTCTTAATTGCTAGAAACATGAAAAACAATAACAATCAATTTTTGATTGTCCCTATATGTAGATCAATTCCTAACAAACACAAAGTAGGCTTTGATACCACTGTTGGGAATCTACTTATACATGCACAGCGAAAAATTAAAATTATTTCTATTCCCACCGAGAATCCCTTTATGTTTAGATAGAAATCGTGATAAAGATTGTACTTTTGAAGAATTTTGCAAATCTTTTGCTTTTCTTTTCGTTCCAGCAATCTTGATTCGCCATCCACAGCTATCCAATTGTCCAGCCTCCAACGGTGATCCACAAGAGAATAAGATTGCAGCTACCAGTGTTTTCTTCTCTTGTGCTAGCAAGAATGATTATGAGAAAAACTATATGAATTGAAAACCCTAGCAATGTATTTCTATAAGCCCAAACGGGTCTGGCCCGGTCCGATCCAATATTTAATTAGTCCATTTAATTAAATTCGGTCCGCAAATTAATTAATCCAATTAATTAATTCGAGTCTATAAATAACTAGCCCAATAAATTAATTTATCCAACGATTGTTAAATTAATTAATTAACAAATTGCAATCTTCCAATTCTCTTTTGTATACGACCCATCAGGTTCCCGATCACGATGCCTAACGACGTGAAATATTATTTTGATCTAATCAAAATTGATAAATTAAAACTCTCTTTTAATTTATCATCAATTCATACTCACCATCCCAGATTGACATCTAACAATGTGTCAGGGCAATACATGTGACGAGAAATGTCACGTGGTATGACAAAACCAAACTCGTTCGTTTACCGTGAAACTATAATCCTTTCGTCAATATGATCCGATGAATTACGAGATATGAAATTGTGTCAATTCCGAATATCGATCATATCTTTCACTTCACTATTAAGTCAATATAAGTCGAAAACTCTTTTTCGACTTATGAGCACACCTTGGCCAAGGATTTCGGTATCAACTTAATTGAATGAAACGCAGATCATAATCTCCTATTATCTAAGAGTAACGAATCCTTTATTTATCAATCACAACCTTCATATGATTCTTGACATACCCGAACAATGTCGTATTTAGCGGTCCTTTACAGAGCAACATCCAACACTGCCAAAGTATGACTGTCCTTATATAAGGTACCATGACGACCTCAAGTCAAAGGACCAATTCCACTACCGAACGTTAGAGATTAACCACTGACACTCAAATAATTATCCATGTGGAATCTCTCGACGGGCCTCCAATAATTTGTTCTGTAACAAAATATCCACGTGTCATTTAAGTGTCACCACACTTTAACTTGTGAGATCAGCTACTTACTTCACAAGTAAGAAATGTCATACGTGATGGTCTATCCGTAATAACGATATCCGTCTCTCGTTATTATTTACGACCATAGACGATTTAAGATTCAATCTTATGTAATTTGTATCTCATAATCACAATTCCTTGTGATTAACAAATTACGAAGATTTGAATTTACGGACTCTATTATTTATTTAATTGTCTAACAATTAAATAATAGCATTAAATTACATTAATTATATATCAAAAGTATTTATGTCCAAAATTGATTGGACCTAGGGCATAATACTTACACCAATCACATTTCATCAAATCTTGTATACGTAAATCATTGTGTAATCCTATTATGCATCTGTAGCACAATTGATGTGAAATTATGTTGGTGTGTACATGCATTTTTATTTTCTACTTGAACCATTTTTGGTTCTTATTGTAAATATAAATAACGATTGCATGGTAACTCAAAAATTTTGTGAATCCTAAGAAAAGTCTTTTACGTGTACAACATTTATGAATCCTAAGAGAAGTCTTTCCTCCGAGAACTTTTTTCCGACATATTGAGAAAGATAGAATAATCATGTTATATGTAAAATGTTGACAACATCTTACTTGACATTAACATTTTCATTCATTTATAAAAAATAAAAAAAACTATTTTCTACATCACGTGCTTGGATTTTGACAAGACATGGTAGTCGACAATATTGTCAACCATGTTGTACACTTAGCTATATCCAAGACTGACAACCATGATGGGATTGAAGTTGAAGAAAATTATACCCCTATTTGACAATCATTCACAAGTTAAAATGTTCTGCACATGAATCCAAAATCTTTTCCTACTTTTTAACCATACTTTCTCCTAAAAATCATTATTCAAAAATCTATTTTCCTCTAGGAGTAAATCTTTGTTAATAAAATTTAATTTTTTATTATATCTAGTCCATTTTTTCATAAACTCGTGTATTTTTAAAGTTATTTTCAATTATATATCATTACAATAAAATAATTTCACTCGTAAATTCAAAATTTTTCTTCTTTTAACCACAAATTCTCAAAAAAAAAAAAAAAAAAAAAAAAAAAACCTATTACAATATCCATTTTCTGAAAAAACGAGGCTTAAACATACCCTTAGTATTTCAATCTTTTAATGATTCGTCTATTTGAGTAACTTTGTATCGTAATTGAGGCCCATGAATAGATGTGTATGAAGTTTTCTACCCCATTGTGTATGCTAAGAGGAATTGAGGCCAATGAATAGATGTTTATGAGGACCACATGTTGGAGCCCATTGTGCAAGTTACAAGAAGTTATGGTGGTGTGCACTTCATTGTCCAAAGGAATGGACGTTGATGGTTAGACATGTAGGGGAACTCTCCTATATGCTCTCTTATCAGATTTCATCATTTCAACCTTCGTCGCTATGTTAACGGCCTCCTGCAATTCCAAATATTCTGTAACTCAATTCCATCTTGAATAGCCACCTTTAAACCATTGATATACCTGGCGACCCTCTGATTTTTGGATTCTAGCAGACTATTCCGCTCTGCCAACCACATAAATTCATTGGTATAGTCCAATCATGTGCAACTGCCCTATCAAAGAATGGGGAAATATCTGCTTTAATCCTATAATTATCAAAGGTATTTTGATTTTGATGATTACGTGGCAGCGTTTCGAACTCTTCCTCCTCATCCGATTCACTTTCTTCTACTGCCCATCTCATATTATTTTCTCCTCAAACTACAAGCTCAGCGATCAATTCATTATTGATTGCTTGTTGTTTTGTTGCGTCAAAACCTGCCCAAGTAACTCATACATCACCCATGCTTATGAATTAAAGATATAGAGATGGGAAAGCTAGCCCTGATACAACTTAATGCAGCGCGAAACAAGAAATTCAAGCGAAAACCTTAAGAACACAAATTTTTGAAATTCACCAAATTATCAAAAATTAAACTTACAAATTTTATTAACGTAAGATGATAAAAACAATGAGATAACCCTTTTAGGGTTTACATGAAAACCTAGTTTAATAGAACTAAAATTAAAAAGAATTCGACATAAACTAAATGACAAAAATAGCACTGAAACTTTAAAAAATAGTTATAGAGTTCTAAACGAGCCCAAACGGACGAAATCCTTCGTACTTCATGTCATAGCAATGACTTCTACATTGTCCTCTTTCCAGAATGGTATTGTGGGCCCCAATTGGAATTTAAATGTTTTTCTGCACTCTTAATTTTCCCCATTTGATCCAATTTTTCTTCCACCTATTCAACAATATGTTCTACATTAACATGTCTATTTTTAATGTAATTAAAGATTCATAAATGATAAATTTTAATCTATAAACTTCAATTTTTATTACAATGCATATCTATCTATTCAAATTGGTTGCAACTGAATCACTTTTACATGGTCTTATTCTTGGTTGATGGTGTGTATATGCAATTCATATGATGAGCATTATCTTCAGTTGATTGATGATGAATATTATCTTTAATTACAATCTTATCCTTAATAACTACTTTCGGAGATTCGATGATAGGTAGTAGGTGAGTGAATTTTGCAGTTGATGGTAGTTTTGTTAAGAGTTTTGCCATGTGATCATTTGATGATATTTAGTAAACAATGAAAGAGCTCATTAATTTATGATTCCAGATGGAATAGTAGTCAGTTGCTGTGTGCTTCATTCAGGAATAGAAAACCGAATTGACATGTGATAAACAACATCTATAATGTCACAAAATACAAAGTCGGTGTGGTAACTGAATATGTAGCTATTTTAATATATTCCTAACCCATAGAATCTCTATAAAACAAGAGGCAAGAGCATGGTACTCAGCTTCCATGGGTGAGTGAGCAATGGTCTTTTGCCCTTTAGAATATGAAGAAGTAGGTTTGTTATCAAGAAAGAGAATATTGTTGTTTGTGGAGTATAAATTCCTCATTTGAACAATTTGAAGATATAAGCACTCACAGATTTAAACTGCAGAATGAGATGATCAATAGGATCAACATGATAATTTGAGCCCACTGACTTCATAATGTATAGTTAGAATGAGTTGCTCCCTTCAATGGTACACAAGGCATACAACAATTGTCTATCAAAATAGAACGAATTTCGTTTCATACAAAAGCAGCAGCAATTTGTAGGAGTTCCAACGAACTCAATTGTAATACCCATACCTATGACCTAATTTTATTAAGTTAGGCTTGGCCTGTTATAACAAAAAAAAAAAAAGACATGATTAATATTTTAGCCCAATCAATTCCATGGAAGTCCATTATGTGAAATAATAGCCCATCCCTTTTTGTTTTATTTTTCTTTTTGGATAACCCAAGTTGTTAAATTTAATTTTAATTAAATAATGGAGATAATGTTTTAATTCTATCTCTTTTGGTTAGATTGAAATTTTAAATGATTGAGATAAAATCAAATTCCTATTAAGATAATACTTTAATTTTATCTATATTTTATTTAATGTTAAAAGATAATTGAGATAATGTTTCAATGTTACCTCTTTCAATTAAAATTGAAATATTAAATTATAAATATAATATTTTGATTTTATCTCCACTATATTTAATTTTAGAAATTATGGAGATAATTTTTTTTGTTATTTTAAATTCATTATCTTATCCCATTGACTGAAATATGGTTTAGCTAATGATAAAATTTTATCATTTTTAATATTCAAAGTTCAATTGAATTAGAATTCTCAAAACATGGTAGCCCCTATTCATATGTTTCATTTTCAAGTACATTCAATTTTTTGTGAAATACACACAAATACAAAAATAGTATATTCTTTAGTACGTGGGTCCAGAGTTGAAGTCCCAAATATTCCAGTATTTCTATTATCATTTTCACAAGATATTGTAAGTGTATAAGTATTTTTTATGAGATTATATGCGTATGTTAGATTTTTGGAACATTGGTTATGAGGTCCTTTATGTATGTTCTAAATTTGGATTGGAGTATAGTAGCGCTACACATGAAAATTTCATATCACCGATGTTTGGTATTGATTTTCATTTCTCACTATGTATGTATGTATGTATCAATGAAGTTTCTTAAATTCTGTACAAATATTAATCCATGTACTTATAATTTTAGGGGGTGTTTGAGGCACATTATTTTGATAATTAATGCATTCTTGAATAGTGTATTGATGGAAAATGTGTGGTTAAAAAATAAGGAAAATTTTTTTATTTGCGTGTAATATTATTTTATTGAAAAATGTGTGGTTTAAATGATATCAAATCACTGTTTAAGAATGCATTTTTTTGAAATAATGTGGCTCAAACAGGCCCTTGTTGAGATTTTGTCTCACACCCTATTGAGATTTTGTCTCACACCCCCTTTATCCCCTTTCATGAAATTGATGGTTCGTGAAAATTAAGGTATCAAAGGGTTGGCGAATTGGCAAGTAAAGAAATCAACTAAGCTTACTTTTATTTATTTAAGAACTTATTTAATTATTGGTTTGATGTTAAGATTGCTAAAATTTTTGTATTTTCTTTCATGTTGATGTCAATTTTTTAAAGTTGTGTATTCACTCTTATTATTTTATGAAATTATTTAAATAAATTCAAGCTTTTGAAAGTGCAATATGATGTTCAAGATACAATTTTAGTGGCACTTGAACTTTGGAACTCGGGTCGTCATAGTTGGTATTAGAGCCTGGTGTTAAATTGGTCATGTAGACTTTGCAAATCATTTTTTTAAAGTTAATATTATCTTGTGGAAAAAATTTGCCACATTCACTATTCACGTGAGCAATAAAGTTACTGTTCACATATACAGTGTTCATTTATTTTATTTTTTTCATTTTCTTTTGAAAAATGTATTGGGTAATAAGTTGGGCTTTTATTAAAAAAATTTAGTATGAGGTTAAGTAGATTAAGCCCCCGTTTGGTAGCAATTTTTCACCCAAAAAAATCGATTTTTGACTGTTATTTTACTATTCCAGCTATTATTTTTGACTTTTTTATTCATAGGTAGAACCCACTTTTCTCTCTAATGGTCAAAAAATCAACTCTCATAATTACTACCAAACATGTCCTAAGTGTTATTATTTAAATGGTCCAAGTTTACTTTTAGAATCAATAGGTGCAAAAATAATAATTTTAAGAATCAAGTTATTATTCTCGAATTAAGAATTAAATGGTTTTAAGTTATTGCCTTGTTACTTCAATCTCCAAGTCTTGATCACTCGAATCAGGTATCATATTTATATGTTTATTCTCTTTCAAAAATGCCATGTCATTAATGAAATATATATTGAAGAAAACTCTTTAAATAGGATGTGCTTATTAGAGCCCATTTGGTATAGATTAAAATCTGATTTTAATCCTAAGTCAAAGTTAAACAATCAATTTTAACTATATCTTTCATGAGTCCGACAACATTTCAACCACACATTTCAAAAACTTCTATCATAAGCTACAAAAATATCTAGAGCCTGTTTGGGAGTGATTTTGAGAATTGATTTTTTGACCGTTAGGAGAAAAGTGGGGTCCACCTGTGAGAGAAGAAGTCAAATATGACGGCTGAAATAGTGAAATAACAGTCAAAAAATCAGGCCCAAACAGGCCCCTAATTTCAATCCCCACTAAACACTCTAAGAATTAACCAATAGAGAATATTATACTTTCAGATACGTTCGCTTATACATATTGTTTGAGTTTTTTTTTTTTTTTTTAATTCGTGTTTCACAAAATTGAAAAGCTTTATGAAAAAGACCTGAATTGTCTAAGGCGAGCTTGGGATTTAAGCAGTTCATTGTGACACCCTCTTCACCTAGAAGCCTTTTAGTTGCGCGTTATACAAATCAATAAAACGAAAACATTATTAATAAGGACAAACCCACTTTAAATTTAGGAAAGTAAAATCTTACTTTTGGGAAATTTCTAGATTAAGAAAGTCCTAATTTTGAAAGTTGAATCGAGGTTTTGGTTAGTTCCATTTTGCCTTTCGTAGATGACTGGAGGACCTGATCGAGATAAGAGAGAGAAAATCAGGAGAAGAAATCGTTCAAAGTTTCTACACCTCCCTAGGACTTACGAGCGAGACCCAATCCATAGCCTGATAGAATATTTGGATGCCATAGAGATGATCTACCGAGGGGCAAGATTGAATGGACATGAGTTTCATAGGGACGAGGCCATTTTCCACCTGCTTAGGACCCGTAAGAATTACTCGAAAGATTTTGCTAAATGGATTGATGTAAAGTTCGATCGTCAAATATCTGTTGAACTACTAATTGCTAATCTTTGGGGAATGTGGGCTATTAATTGTGAGGATTACAATGATATTGAGAGGCTTGAGAAGTTCATCCTGATCGTCGTCGTCGCCTATGTGACCTACCTCCTTGCATCAAGTCATTCAGAAATACCAGAGGTTGATAGTGAGGTTTACATTATAGATTACATTACGATGTCTTCAAAGAAGAAGATGACCTTGAAGAAAATCAAGAAGAGAGTGCTGGAAGGAATTGTTAGACTATAGTCATTGATGTTATGAATTTTGCTTTTAAGTACAAAAATTTCCATTTTATATGGACGCTTGGTATGCCTAACCATCCTTTTTCATCTACAAATTTTTAAGAACTTATGAATAAAATATGTTATTGCTCTCTTCTTGTTCAATCTTTAATTTCCTTAATTATTTTTGACCCAAGGATATGACATCTCGAGGTAGAAGAACAAACAATAGAAATGAACAATCCCAATAGCCTCAACCTATTGCGATTGACCCATAGTTTGCCCAGCAATTTCTGGCGATAATGCAAACTCTCACTCAAACTACGGTACTGATGCCACCACCTCCTTAGCAATCGATACCACCAACTATGCCTCGATAACCTCAGTCACCTCAAAAAGTGGTAACAGACACTAGAACCACTGCTGTAGTTGTAGAGCAATTCAAGAAACAACATTCTTTAACTTTTGGTCGTAGTATAGACCCTTTGGAAGTAAACGAGTAGTTGGTAAACATAGAGAGAATTCTTAAACTCATTGTCTGCTTGGATCCCAGAAGGGTCATATGCGCAACCTTTATGCTGTAAAATGGTGCTAGACGCTGGTAGGAGTCCACCGTGAGGTCAAGGGTTCGGGATCACGTTTGGACGTAGAACGAGTTCAAGGAATCATTTTCGAAGAAGTATTAATCCATGAGTGTTCAAAATCGAAAGGAAACACAGTTTCTCACATTAACACACGGCTTAATGTTTTTAACTGAATATGAACATAAGTTTGAAGGCTTGTCTAATTATATCCCCACTTTTGTGGACACAGAGAAAGTGAAGGCTAGACATTTCGAACAGGGTTTGAGGATGATCTGAGATAGGCTGTGGTAGTGCTTGAACTGGGAACTTACCATGAAGTGCTAGCAAAAGAATAGTTGACAAATTTCAAAGGACGTGTTGATAGAAAGAATAAGCAGCAGTATGGGCAATTGGAAAAACAAAAGTCAGTGAATAATAACGGTAAAGAAAATTAGAACTTTTCAAAGAAAGGTAAAAGAGATTCGTCTCAATATGGCAATAAGAGCTTTTCGCTTTGTGGCAAGTGAGGCTCAGCAATAGAGGTCGACCGATGAATGAGGCTTGTCAGGAGTATGCAAATCGTCAATCACTACTCACTCCAAAATTATAATCACTGGTGAATGATTGTGGGGACTTGGATTCCAGCCTCTGATAATTAAATGATGCGTTTTTCTTCTTCAAGTATCCATTGAACTGATACAGAAATCGAACTTTTTACAAAGCTGGTAAAGAAATCCAAATTCATGTCCGTCTCATTGCTAATCTCTAAAATTTCAAACAATTTTTTCCCGCATGTTCGCATGTATATGGGGTTTAGAAAACAATGAATTATAGAAAAAAATAGTAATAGTTTTGTTAAATTGATAGTGTGATATTGAAATTGGAGAGATATTTATCTAAATCCTAATTGCTCTACATGCATAAGCCAATGAAGATCTAGACTTTCCTAACGTAAATAGTCAAATTTTGTTAAAAGAATAATACTAGGGAAAAAAAAAGTGGAGATGCGAGAGATCGAACCCCAAAGCGAGCGCTATACCATTTATACTATATCCCCTCTATGTTGATTGCTAATATTGTAGATTGTATTTATAGAATTTCAGTAGAGCTCACCTAACCTTAGAACTCATTTGACATGGCTTTTGAAAAGTCAAAAATTACTTTTGAACCTATTTGGCTAATTTTGTAAACGTATTTTTTCTAATCAGAAATACTTTTAGAGGAAGATAATCCAATATGGCTTTGTTTAAAAATACTTTAGAAATAGAAAATTCTTTTAAAAATTAGTTTCCAGAGAAATATTAAGGTGGTTTCCTCAAGAAACACTTCCATAGAAAGCTAAATTAAAAGTCATGTCAAACGAGTTTTTAATTTATTTCAATGTTATTGCTCAATTTATTAGAAAATTTCATTCATGATAACTATACGTTCGCTTCATATCAGTTAGATAACTGTATTTCAATTTTGTTTAATTGGATAAATATACTTTAACTATCCAAACTAATCCGTCTAAAGCTCAACGAACATTCTGATTCCAAGATCGGTCACATCGATTAATACTTATCTATCTTCAAAGAATTTCATTTTTCTTATTTCCTCCAAAACATTCATTTTACTTACAAAAATCCATTTTGAAATATTTTAGGTATAGTGATAGCCTGTGTAGTGATTAATTAAAATACAAGAGGGACACATAAGTGTTAAACGTCCGGTGGTCATTTGACCATTTCCTAGTGACTTTCCCTTCTAAAAGCAAAGCCTATTTTGCAGATTTTTATATCATTTAGGGAGATTTTAAAGATTCTTTTGCTAGGAGTAGGACTACAATTTCATATAAAGACAGAATATGCGCAACCTTTATGCTGTAAAATGGTGCTAGACGCTGGTAGGAGTCCACCGGGAGGTCAAGGGTTCGGGATCACGTTTGGACGTAGAACGAGTTCAAGGAATCATTTTCGAAGAAGTATTAATCCATGAGTGTTCAAAATCGAAAGGAAACACAGTTTCTCACATTAACACACGGCTTAATGTTTTTAACTGAATATGAACATAAGTTTGAAGGCTTGTCTAATTATATCCCCACTTTTGTGGACACAGAGAAAGTGAAGGCTAGACATTTCGAACAGGGTTTGAGGATGATCTGAGATAGGCTGTGGTAGTGCTTGAACTGGGAACTTACCATGAAGTGCTAGCAAAAGAATAGTTGACAAATTTCAAAGGACGTGTTGATAGAAAGAATAAGCAGCAGTATGGGCAATTGGAAAAACAAAAGTCAGTGAATAATAACGGTAAAGAAAATTAGAACTTTTCAAAGAAAGGTAAAAGAGATTCGTCTCAAGATGGCAATAAGAGCTTTTCGCTTTGTGGCAAGTGAGGCTCAGCAATAGAGGTCGACCGATGAATGAGGCTTGTCAGGAGTATGCAAATCGTCAATCACTACTCACTCCAAAATTATAATCACTGGTGAATGATTGTGGGGACTTGGATTCCAGCCTCTGATAATTAAATGATGCGTTTTTCTTCTTCAAGTATCCATTGAACTGATACAGAAATCGAACTTTTTACAAAGCTGGTAAAGAAATCCAAATTCATGTCCGTCTCATTGCTAATCTCTAAAATTTCAAACAATTTTTTCCCGCATGTTCGCATGTATATGGGGTTTAGAAAACAATGAATTATAGAAAAAAATAGTAATAGTTTTGTTAAATTGATAGTGTGATATTGAAATTGGAGAGATATTTATCTAAATCCTAATTGCTCTACATGCATAAGCCAATGAAGATCTAGACTTTCCTAACGTAAATAGTCAAATTTTGTTAAAAGAATAATACTAGGGAAAAAAAAAGTGGAGATGCGAGAGATCGAACCCCAAAGCGAGCGCTATACCATTTATACTATATCCCCTCTATGTTGATTGCTAATATTGTAGATTGTATTTATAGAATTTCAGTAGAGCTCACCTAACCTTAGAACTCATTTGACATGGCTTTTGAAAAGTCAAAAATTACTTTTGAACCTATTTGGCTAATTTTGTAAACGTATTTTTTCTAATCAGAAATACTTTTAGAGGAAGATAATCCAATATGGCTTTGTTTAAAAATACTTTAGAAATAGAAAATTCTTTTAAAAATTAGTTTCCAGAGAAATATTAAGGTGGTTTCCTCAAGAAACACTTCCATAGAAAGCTAAATTAAAAGTCATGTCAAACGAGTTTTTAATTTATTTCAATGTTATTGCTCAATTTATTAGAAAATTTCATTCATGATAACTATACGTTCGCTTCATATCAGTTAGATAACTGTATTTCAATTTTGTTTAATTGGATAAATATACTTTAACTATCCAAACTAATCCGTCTAAAGCTCAACGAACATTCTGATTCCAAGATCGGTCACATCGATTAATACTTATCTATCTTCAAAGAATTTCATTTTTCTTATTTCCTCCAAAACATTCATTTTACTTACAAAAATCCATTTTGAAATATTTTAGGTATAGTGATAGCCTGTGTAGTGATTAATTAAAATACAAGAGGGACACATAAGTGTTAAACGTCCGGTGGTCATTTGACCATTTCCTAGTGACTTTCCCTTCTAAAAGCAAAGCCTATTTTGCAGATTTTTATATCATTTAGGGAGATTTTAAAGATTCTTTTGCTAGGAGTAGGACTACAATTTCATATAAAGACAGAACAATGATGCTTAGATTCAAGAACAAAGTGTTAAGTATCAATGAGATTAAATAAGATTACGGAGATCGTCGAAGATCACGACTATATTACAATTATAGTTATACCATATATAGATAGATTACTTTTACTTGCTTAGCAGTGGCAAGATTCATCAATACTCCATATTTCTTTCTTGTTTTGACACCCCTTTATTCTTTTTTTCATGGCTTTTCTTTTCAGTAATTAGTCCAAAATGGCTACATAAGTTGCTTTATTTTTATTGTAGTGCTCAATTTATGCTATTAGTTATACCTCTTCCAAAAAGACCCTAGATATGACCCACGTGATAGTTGAAACCACGTGGACGGGACCCACGTATGCTGACCAGGTGGTCGAACTCATGAGGCTGAACCTCTCAAGCAGGGGAACGAGGCTAAAGAGAGAGCCAGGCAGAAGATCTTTTGAATAAGATCTATTGAAATGATTGATGTGCCTACTCCTTGTCACCATTTCCACAATCAACATATTTGGTCAAGTCTATTGCTACAGGCTACGACTTGTGGAAGAAAAAATTGGCATTAGCATTTGTCTCAAGATTGATTGATGCCCATAATGGGAAGTTATAATCACATGGTCACTCACTATTTTACACTATAAAAACTCACAGTGAATGACATTGAAAGGTAATGCAAGTTTAGACTTTGATACAATAACTTTGCTCTTTATATTCTTGAACATTGGAGGATCACATTAAAAGCTTTCCCACACTCATATATTTCTACCAAACTGGCTTGACCATTGGAGTGCCCGCGACCAGCTCTATCCCCACCAGAGAAGGCAACGTATGGCTAACGATTTGTCCTAGTGTGTAGGAATACGGCTTGCTCGGACATGAGAGGTCTTGAGATCTGTTGGCCACGATGGAGGTACATTTTTTAAGGTCAACAAATTGGCACCATCAGTTAAAAACTACACATTACAACCACGACTATCCTACTGGTGATAGCCACCTTGATAGATATTGTACATCGGTTGAACCTTGAAGAAAGGTTCAGTTTCTTAAAAAAGAGTGGTAAGGAAAAAGCCTATTGGAAATTATTACTAACATAAGGATCAATGGTACACCATAAGTTCTAGTCATTATGGCTCCCAAAGCAGAGACAGTTGGCAGGAGGCTTCTGAAGAAGAAGTCCTTCGAGCGAATGTTACCACTCGTTGACCCTACCACCAACAGCGAAGAGGTGGTACTACTTTGCATTTGGCAAGGGAAGTGGCGAAAATGGCGCCAAACATAAGAAACATAACCCAACAGAACTCCATTATGCAACAACTGCTCATGCATCTACATGGGCATAGAGGATATCAAGCCCCTCAACAGGAGGCTTTCTATTAAGAAGGTGACACATGAGCAAACAAAGAAGCCAAGCCCTATCGAAAAGGAGGTGGACATGGATGTATCCTCAAGTTATGTCCCAACTAAAACTAAGGACAACTTATTGTAGGAGGAAGGAAAATTTT
This sequence comes from Olea europaea var. sylvestris, assembly GCF_002742605.1. Taxonomy (NCBI): domain Eukaryota; kingdom Viridiplantae; phylum Streptophyta; class Magnoliopsida; order Lamiales; family Oleaceae; genus Olea; species Olea europaea. Next base: position 263,524 of record NC_036241.1, on the reverse strand, counting down.
CCCCAAAATCTATGCAAGAGCTAGAACCACAAAGGTCCATTCAGTGTTTTTGACAAAATCGGACCCTCAAGGCCTAGAAATAGGCCTCAACAATCGTACCCTGCTCTAAGGCAACAAGAATATAGCCAAGGATAGGAGCCTCAAGAGGTTTGACCTCCTAAAAATAGGTGAGAAATGAGGGGTGTAGCAAATTTGCGAAACCAGGCGGGAACATCACAATCGCCCTAGTATCAAGCTGAAGAGGGATGAAAGTCTTCCATTTTCATAGGAATTAAGGAATGCACATGTTCCGAACCACTTTGTGCCACTAAAAATACCAAAGTACGAAGGGAAGGGAGACCCGATAAAGTACCTTAACAACTACATGACTCACATGTCTCTCAGGGGAGCCTCGCCAGTACTAAAATACAGGGCTTTTCACTTAACTTTATAAAGAGTTGTTGAAATCTAGTATAATAGCTTTTCAGCTAGTAGCATCAGAAGCTGGCTTGACCTCAAGAAGACATTCTTGAATCAATATCTGACAATTAAGGAGGGAAAGGCCCCCATCCAAAGTCTACAAAAATGAGGTAGAAAGTAGGTGAGACTTTGAAGAGCTATTTGGCTAGGTTCACAGACAGAATGACCTACTATGAACAGGTAACTAATATAAGGCTCTATCAACCTTACGAGGAGGCCTGGAATTAAAAATTCAGCCGCCTACGATGCCTTGGTAGAAATGATGAGAAGCAAGATTGTATATGAAGAGTTGATTGATTACCGCAACCAAACTTCTTTGGGACTTCCACTCCGACAAAGACAGAGGTGAGGTCCCGTATCATACTTGGTAAGCCAGCAATGGACCCAAGCTGGATAGATAATAGTCCCTACCTAGGGCCAAGCTTTAGTTACTGCTACCTTGAGCGTAGTGCCATCTTTAGCCTATAAAGATGTTGACCACGATACACAAGTTTGGACGAACCAACCTAGGAGAAGAGACGGAGGAAGGGGCAATAAACCTAGAAATAGACCACATTGTGCTTATCACAGAACTCACAGCCATAGCACCAATGATTGCATGTCGAGACCCTATAATCAAGAGCCAATGGACCAACATAATGATAGAAGAAATGCATGTAGAAACTAAAGGGACACCCTCTGAAGGAGGCGAGGGCAAGAGCCCCGACATAGAGAAACAAGGTATATACAAAGGGACTAATCTCTTGGGCAATAGAACGCTGAAAAAATAGGAAGACCCAACGACTCTGGAAGGCAAAGGAAGGAACGCTACGTTGATGCAGAAATTGACCCCACCAGGAAAATTGATACGATAATTGGGGATCCTCATGTTCGAGTGGAGTCCCAAAATGCCCAAAAAAATCTTCCCATGATGAGCTATTTGGTTAACAACAATCTCCGTGGAACCCATGCCACTTCACAAATCACATTCACATAGGATGACACCATTGGTGTCCATTACCCACATTGCGATGCTTTGGTGGTAAGAGCCATTGTGGCTAGAAATGGCTTAAATCGCATGCTCATTGACAATGGGAGCTCTATCAACAACTTGTTTGGAGCAACTTACAATAAAATGCATATCAGCCATGGTTTGATTCCTATGACTATCCCCTTATATGGTTTCACAAGAGACAGTATCATTCCTAAAAGGATGACCATATTGGATGTGGAAATGGGAGCAACGCCATTGACGGCTCATCATCTTATGGAATTCCTTATGGTGGACTACAGGTCCGCATACCACGGAG
>NC_036241.1:255894-261676 GCF_002742605.1 Olea europaea var. sylvestris | reverse complement strand
GTAAATTCTTGTTATCTATTATTTCACCCATCTTCTTCAATATTTTGAGCATTTGAACAAGAATATTGATTTTTGTACCATTTCCATTGAAATCTCTCCCATATTTGAAGAAAAAGAAATGTATTTTTAGAAATGTTGTGTACATTGATACTTTTATTGTTGAATATAGTATAAAATGATATTTTAGTTGATTTTTCCTTTTTTTACATTTGTTGCATTTTGGCTGTCCGCAACTATTGGATGATAATGACACTCCAGTCGTTATCTGTAGTATAGAACGATACTACAGTCGTTATCGTCCATGTAAAGCGACAGTAAAACAATAAGTGTAATAGGTGTTTGAAAACTGGGCATAACCATATCACTTGTACGGATGATGTACCACTCAGTGAGAGATATGAACGATGAAGATAAAACGACATATCTGTTAGTTTTTGTGGTTTATGATGTGCTATTTTTGTAATATTGAAAAATAATGGTGGTGTTACGATGTTCTACTTTTGTTATTTTGAAAAGCAAACTATTTATAATGTTTGGAACGATTGATTTTGTCATTATCTTAGGATCGATGAAACTATAACGACAGATATACTTTTATTTTGTTATTATAAAACAATACCGGTGTCATTTTAAATATTTCACCTAAAAAATATAAAAATGATGTTCAAAAATAAAATATTATTGATTTAATAGAAACTAATTTCAAAGTATACATGATATCAATCAGTCATATCATGTTTATATACGTAACAACACTTGTGCTGTTTTCTTTTTTCATGTTGATTAAGTAACGAGCATATCTCTTAAATTTTGTAAACGTCATGTCCATCTTACAATTTAATGAGTTCAAATTATCGATTATTTAAACTCAAACGGGTCGTGAGTACTCATACTTGTGTTTATAGATAGAACGACACACATATCGTTTAACATCACCTTGGCATTATGTTGATTTCTCTATTATTTTGCTCATTTTTCATCTAAACGACATCAAATGTTGGACTACCTAACTTAAGAAATTTGAAAATGTTATTTATGTGATAAATGTCGGTAGAATTGACATAGATTATATAATATCAAGTTGGAGAGATCACAAGACATTATCTACCTTCGTTAGAAAATATAATTAATGAGCACCTTTCAAATTTCGTAAATGTCATGCTCATCTTGCAACTTAAATTAGTTCAACTTATTGATTATCGAGGCTCGGATAGATCATGGGTACTTATAATTGTGTTTATAGATAGAACAACACGTGTATTTTAATGGCACTTTTGTTGTTATGTTGATTTCTCTAATATTTTGCTTCGTTTTCACCGCAACAACCTCAAACATTAAACTCCTTAACTTAAGAAAGTCGGAGATGTTAGATAGGTAACAAATATTGGTAGAATTGACATAAATGGTATGATATCGAGTTGAAAAAATCCTAGGGCATTATCAATATTCGTTTGAAAATATAATTAATGAGCATATCTCTCAAATTTTGTAAATATGACGTCCATCTTGCAATTTAAATGAGTTCACCTTATCAATTATCGATGCTCAAATGGGTCGTAGGTGCTCATACTTGTGTTTATAATCAGAACGACACATATGTAGTTTAACGAAACTTTTGTCGTTATGTTGATTTCTCAAATATTTTACTTCGTTTTCACCATACCGACTTGAAGCATTGCACTCCGTCGCTTAAGAAAGTCAAAAATGTTAGTTATGTGACAAATATTAGTAAAATTGACGTAGATTGTATGATATCGAGTTCGAGAAATCACAAGGCATTATCTACATTCGTTAGAAAATATAATTAATGAACATATCTTTCAAATTTTGTAAACACCGCGTCCATCTTGCAATTTTAATGAGTTCACCTTATCGATTATCGAGGCTCAAATGGGTCGTGGGTACTCATACTTGTGTTTATAAGTAGAACGACACATGTGTTGTTTAACAACATTTTTGTCGTTATGTTGATTTCTCCAATATTTTACTTCATTTTCACCATACCGACTTCAAGCATGCACTCTCTAATTTAAGAAAGTCGAAAAGGTTAGTTATGTGACAAATATTGGTAAAATTGACATAGATTATATGATATCGAGTTGGAGAAATCACAAGGCATTATCTACATTCGTTAGAAAATACAATTAATGAACATATCTTTTAAATTTTGTAAACGCCGTGTCCATCTTGCAATTTAAATAAGTTCACCTTATCGATTATCGAGACTCAAATGGATCGTGGGTGCTCATACTTGTGTTTATAAGTAGAACGACACATGTGTTGTTTAACGACATTTTTGTCATTATGTTGATTTCTCCAATATTTTACTTCGTTTTCATCATACCGACTTCAAGCATGCACTCTCTAACTTAAGAAAGTCAAAAAGATTAGTTATGTGACAAATATTGGTAAAATTGACGTAGATTGTATGATATCGAGTTGGAGAAATCACAAGGCATCTACATTCGTTAGAAAATATAACTAATGAGCATATCTCTTAAATTTTGTAAATATCAGGTCCATCTTGCAACTTAAATGAATTCAACTTATCGATTATTGATGCTCGACCAGGTCGTGGGTGCTCATACTCGTCCATGTGACATTTAACGGCACCTGTGTCGTTTTGTTGGTTTCTTCTATTTTTCGCTTCATTTCCACCATGTCGACATGAAGGATCAGACCTTCTAACATAAGAAAGTCAGAATTATTAATTACATGACAAATAACGGTAGAATTGACATAGATTGTAGATGTCATGTTGGTGAAATCACAAGTCACCATCCACATGTGTTGCAAAACAAAAGTAATGAGAGTATCTTCCGAATTATGTGAGTGGCATGTCCATCTCGCGACTTAAATGAGTTCAAATTATGGAATATCGAAATCCGAAAGGCTCGTGGTTGCTCATACTCATTTTTATCGACAAAACGACACATGTGACGTTTAATGGCACCTGTGTCGTTCTGTTGATTTCTCTTATATTTTGCTTTATTTCCACTGCATCGACCTGAAAGATCGGACCTCCTAACATAAGAAAGTTAGAATTATTAATTACATGACAAATAACGGTAGAATTGACATAGATTGTAGATGTCGCGTTGGTAAAATCACAAGTTACCATTCACATGCGTTGTAAAACAAAAGTAATGAGAGTATCTCCCGAATTATGTGAGCAGCATATTCATGTCGCGACTTAAATCAATTCAAATTATGGAATATCAAGGCTCGGAAGGCTCGTGGCTGCTCATACTCGTGTTTATCGACAGAACGACACATATGACGTTTAACAATACCTGTGTTGTTCTGTTGATTTCTCCTATATTTCTCTTCATTTCCATCGCGTCGACCCGAAGGATCTAACCTCCTAACATAAGAAACGCAGAATTATTGATTATGTAACGAATAATGGTAGAATTGGCATAGATTGTAGATGTCGCATTGGTGAAATCACAAGTCACCATCTACATTTGTTGGAAAACAAAAGTAATGATAGTATCTCCCAATTATGTGAGCGACATATCCATCTCGCGACTTAAATTAGTTCAAATTATGGAATATCAAGGCCCGGAAGGCTCGTGGCTGCTCACACTCGTATTTATCGACAGAACGACACATGTAATGTTTAACGGCACATGTGTCGTTCTGTTGGTTTCTCCTATATTTCGCTTAATTTCCACCGCGTCGACCAGAAGGATCGGACCTCCTAACTTAAGAAAGTCAGAATTATTAATTACGTGACGGATAATGATAGAATTGGTATAGATTGTAGATGTCGCGTTGGTGAAATCACAAGTTACCATCCACATGCGTTGCAAAACAAAAGTAATGAGAGTATCTCTTGAATTATGTGAGCGGCATGTCTATCTCACGACTTAAATGAGTTAAAATTATGGAATATTAAGGCCCGGAAGGATCGTGGTTGCTCATGTTTATCGACAGAACGACACATGTGACGTTTAACGGCACCTGTGTCGTTCTGTTGGTTTCTCCTATATTTCACTTCATTTCACCGCGTCGACCTGAAGAATCGGACCTCCTAACTTAAGAAAGTCAGAATTATTAATAACGATAGAATTGACATAGATTGTAGATGTCGCGTTAGTGAAATCACAAATCACCATCCACATTCATTGGAAAACAAAAGTAATGAGAGTATTTCCCAAATTATGTGAGCGACATATCCATCTCGCGACTTAAATTAGTTCAAATTATCGAATATCGAGGCCCAAAAAGCTCGTAGCTGCTCATACTCGTATTTATCGACAAAATGACACATGTCACATTTAACGGCACTTGTGTCATTCTATTGGTTTCTCCAATATTTCGCTTCATTTTCACCACGTCGACTTGAAGGATTGGACCTCCTAACTTAAGAAAGTCAGAATTATTAATTACGTGATGAATACAGTAGAATTGGAATAGATTGTAGATGTCGCGTTGGTGAAATCACAAGTCACCATCCACATTCGTTTGAAAACAAAAGTAATGAGAGTATCTCCTAAATTATGTGAGTGGTATATCTATCTCGCGATTTAAATGAGTTCAAGTTGTCGAATATCGAGCAATGAAAGGTTCGTGTTTGCAAATTATCGACTTAACGGCACTTGTGTCGTTCTATTGGTTTCTCCTATATTTCGCTTCATTTCCACCGTGTCGAGCTAAAGGATCGGACCTCCTAATATAAGAAAGTCAGAATTATTGATTACGTGGCGAATAACGGCAGAATTGACATAGATTGTAGATGTCACGTTGGTGAAATCATAAGTCACCATCCACATTTGTTGGAAAACAAAAGTAATAAGAGTATCTCCCAAATTATGTAAGCAGCATGTCCATCTCGCGTCTTAAATGAGTTCAAATTATCGAATATCGAGGCCCGAAAGGCTCGTGGCTACTTATACTCGTGCAGATAGCAGATTTATTTTATATATTAAATCTCATAATTTTTCTAGTAATTCTAGCATACTCGAAAATACAGGGGAAAAAAAGAAACCGTGCACACACAAATATATTCTGCATATTGCATATTTTTTTGTCTGTATACGTAATCTCAGTTTTCGTCCAAAGTCATGGTGGTGATATTGTTCAGACGCTAAATCAGATCGCCGGAGTAGTTTTTGTGGTGCTCAGATTCTACGGATTTTACCTTTATATCCTGTGAAACAGACGCTCGAATTAAATTTCAAACACTTACGGTGAGAGTGCGAATCTGTTTTAAGGAAATCGTGTTCGCACAGGCTTTGAGTTGAAGATTTATTTATTTTCTGAATTCACATATTTATTTATTTAGCGATTTACATATTTGCAGTTTAATCTTATGCTTCGTAGATTTTCCAGTTTACTTAAACATGCACAGCAAAAATAAACAGTTTCAATTCCCATTCAAGATTCAGCTTTGTATTTAGATAAGAACTATGATGAGAAATATACATTTTTCTTGATTTTGCAAACTCCTTTGCGTTATTCTTTTCCAGCAACTTGAATCTGCCTCCCACAGCTGTCCAATTGTCCAGCCTCCAATGAAATCCACACAGAGAATAGACTGCAACTGCTTGGGATTTTCCTCTTGTGCCAAAAAGAATAACGAAAACATTATGAATCTCAAATCCTAGTCATGTATTTATATAAACCCAAACGGGCTCGACCCGGTCCGATCCAATATTTAATTAATCCATTTAATTAAACTCGGTCCGTGAATTAATTAATCAATTCGGGGATATAAATAACGAATCAAATTAATTAATTTATTCAACGATTATTAAATTAATTAATTGGCAATTCG
>NC_036241.1:227650-249517 GCF_002742605.1 Olea europaea var. sylvestris | reverse complement strand
ATCTACTATGCGAATAAATATATATAAATAATAGTATGGATGATTATGGACTTGTTCTATCTAGTTTTTTCCCGAGCCAAAGGGAAGACTAATTGGTCAATTTCTAAGGAGTACAACATTGGATCAACACCAATGCACTATCTCCATGGTGTCCACCTCTTCTTGCGCCTTCAATTAGTCAAACTGCAACATATATCCTATACTAGTTAGCACGCAAGCCTAAAAGAAATCGGACTCGCAGGCCCATAATAATAACAATAACAACGGACTTGTAGGTCCAATATAATAAAAAGCTCGCAGGCCCATAACAACAATAATAACAACGGACTCACGGGTCAAAAACAATTAAGGGCTCGCAGGCCCATAAAACAATAAGAAGTAAATCAACCATTCAACACATCCATGTGGTCGAGTCTATAAACATTCATCACATAAATGTTTCCTATGTATAATATCTAATATTATATGCAATGTCTCATAAATCTAGCAATTATAGTCATCAAAACAAATTTAAAATTTTGGATCGAAATAATTAAATAATTAATTAATCATATTAATTAATTAACATAATTGGCGGGCCATTTTAATTAAAATCAAATTTTAACTAAATCCCGAATTAAAGTCCAACTCTAACTCCATAACTATTGGGCGAAGTAATTTAATCAAAATCGAATTTTAATTAATTATTAAATTAGAGTCATATTCTAAATTTTAATTTGCATTGGGAAGTGGTATTAATTGAAATCAAATTTTAATTAATATAATATTAGAGTCCAACTCTAATAAAATTGAATTAATAATTTAATTTAGGAAAAAATTCCCAAATAAAATAAAAATTCAATTAAGGGTCAAAATTAAATATTTAAGTTAAAATCTAATTTTAACAAAACATAAAAGTCGTCAAATTTTAAATAAATTTTAATTTTGGCTCAAAATTAGGGTATGGGTCAAACCCAATTAAAACATCATTTTAAAACCAATTTTAAAATGCAAATTTTAAAACGCCTTTTTGAAATTGCAAATTTGACCCAATTTAAAATTTAACAATAGGGGCTTCATTATTCGTAAATTGCAGAAAAGCCCTCCATTTAAAAATTAGAAATTGACCCCCTTTCAGAAATTGTAGGCGGGGCTTGCAATTACATTAATTGCAATGGAAGCCCCCGCCTCCAACCGAACCCTAAAACCCAAAAAAAAAATGTATTCTTTATTGCTAGCGCCGCCCCGTCCAAATTCCCGACAAGGGATTGCCGCCTGAAAGGCGGTAGCCCACCTTTGCCCTGCCAGTGTCGCGCGGCGGTGGCGCCGACCCCCAAAATAAAAAAAAATTTGTTTTTTTTTTCAAAATCAGGTTTTGAAAAAATAAAATTAAAACTACAATTGCTAGATTCATGGATAAACATGATTAAATCAACTTTTAATTTAATCAATATGTAAATCAATTCCTAACAAATACAAAGTTGGCTCTGATACCATTATTGGGGATTTACTTAAACATGCACAGCAGAAATAAACAGTTTCAATTCTTATTCAGGATTCAGCTTTGTATTTAGATAAGAACCATGATGAGAAATATATATTTTTCTTGATTTTGCAAACTCCTTTGCGTTATTCTTTTCCAGCAACTTGAATCTGCCTCCCACAGCTGTCCAATTGTCCAGCTTCCAATGAAATCCACACAGAGAATAGACTACAACTGCTAGGGTTTTTCCTCTTATGCCAGCAAAAATAATGAAGACCTTATAGATCTCAAACTCTAGCCATGTATTTTTATAAACCCAAATGGGCTCGGCCTGATCCGGTCCAATATTTAATTAATCCATTTAATTAAACCCGGTCCGTGAATTAATTAATCAAATTAATCAATTCGGGGATATAAATAACCAATTCAATTAATTAATTTATCCAACGATTGTTAAATTAATTAATTGGCAATTTTCAATCTTCCAATTCTCTTTTGTGTGCAACCCATTAGGTTCCCGACCACGATACCTAACGACGTGAAATATTATTTTGATCTAATCAAAATTGATAAATTAAACACCCTTTTAATTTATCACAAATTCACACTCGCCATCCCAGATTGACATCTAGCAATGTATCAGGGCAACACATATGACGGAAAATGTCACGTGGTATGACAAAATCAAAACTATTCGTTTACCATGAAACTATAATCCCTTCGTCAATATGATCCGATCAACTACGATATATGGAAGTGTGTCAATCTCGATTATTGATCATATCTTTCATTCTACTATTAAGTCAATATGAGTCGAAAATTCCTTTTCGACTTATATGTATACATTGGCCAAGAATTTCGTTATTAAGTTAATTGAACGAAATGCGGATCACACTCTCTTACTATCTAAGGGTGACGAATCCTCTATTGGTCATTCACAACCTTCATATGGTTCTTGACATACCCGAACGATGTCCTATTAGCGGCGCTTGGCAGAGCAACATCCAACACCGTCAAAGCATGACTGTCCTCATACAAGGCACTATGATGACCTCAAGTCATAGGACCAGTTCCACTACCGAACGTTAGAGATTAATCACTTACACTCAGATAGTTATCCATGTGAAATCTCTTAGCGGGTCTCCAATGTTTTGTTCTATAACAAAACATCCACGTGTTCATTTAAGTGTCACCACACTTTAACTCGTGAGATCAGCTACTTACTTCACAAGTAAGAAATGCCACACGTGATGATCTATCTGTATTAACGATATCCGTATTTCATTATTACTTACGATCACGGTTTATTCAAGATCCAATCATACGTAATTTGTATCTCACAATCACAACTCCTTGTGATTAACAAATCACTTGAACTTGGATTTTCGGACTCTATTATTTAATATTATTTATCACAAAATTAANGACTGTGAAGTTTGGGAAAAGCAATATATCATAAGAATGGATTGCACGATGAATATGGTTCCTCTAGACTATTCAAGAATCGATGGTGAAATAATTTTCAAGAAAAATGATTCTGATCTATATGCTTATGATTGTTCTTTGCAAATTATGAGTAAAGTTGAAGTGAAGAAGGGAAGTTTCCCCTTCAATGGCTGCAACTTGCCTCATGTCAATAGCCTCATCTCGTGGACGAATCCTGTAAAAAGGTGAAAAAGTTTGCCTTCAATGATATGATGCCCAAAATGGAGGTTAGCAGTAGAAAAATGATGTAGTTTATGGTGTTAGTAATTGTCGAGTTTTACGACTATGTCCAGACATAAGTGCATGGTCGACTCCAATTTGTCAAGAATGAGGTTTAGTTTATTGTTGTCTGTACATTCCTGTACGTTGCCTTCTACATATCATTTTGTAAATAGGTGTGCTTTTCATGAACTGTGTTGATATTTGTCTGTCTTAAGTTTTAATATTATGTGAATAATTTTGTGTTCAAAGGATATTAGAACGGTTAGAATTTTAGGCACGTAATTTCAGGACTGGATGGATACCTATTGGTTCATTTGAAGTTTTTTTTACCTCTATTTGGTTCAATTAAAAAAATGATCTAAAATCTAAGTTGAAGTCGGCAATTAAGCTACTTAATTGTCGGAAAATGAGATCCACAACTTTTTAAATGAAAGTTTTATCAATTTTGATCAAAATTTACGAAAATTTTGATTTTTATATAAACTAAATAGGGGTTTAATATCATTCAATTAGTAAATTTTGATTTTTATATAAACTAAATAGGGGTTTAATATCATTCAATTAGATCAAATCGCAACCTTAGTATGATTACTCCCAGTCTATTAACGATAGATGAGATCACTATTCAAATTCGTATAATCAATGATCATCAAATCCATGATTACATTGAAGTTATGCACGTATAAATATTATGTTAGATATATCTATTCACATCTTTGTTTCTAGTGACCGAAGGTCAAAACTCAAAAGTGCTTTTGAAGGCGTTTCATTGTTGTAGAAGCTCGAGTGACTTCATACTGATAACATAAAGATACAATTGGACAGCCCTAACTTATTTTTTCCACTTGGCGAGTTAAACATCCCAATTTCCACTTAACTTTTTTAAAAGTCTCTCAACTGTCATTGAACTTTAAAATATTATTTTGACGCCACTAAACTTTTCAAAGTATTCCCCAACTGCTATTGAACAATACAAGTTATCCAACTTGCCACTAAACTTACCAAAATATTATACATCGATAACTTCATCAAATCTATAACCTTTTCAAAGTGATGAGGGGACAGATGTAATAATAGTTTGATAAGTACAGTGACAACTCGAATAGATTTTAAAGTCTAATGACAACTAAAAATATTTCAAAAACTTTCACTGGCATTTCAGAAATAATTTAAGGTCCCGATTTAGCCGAAGTCCAAACATGCCCGGCCCCGGGTCTTTATATTATACCCCTCACGTGGTTAACGTGGACACCTCTCGGCCTTAATTTAATCGAAAAAACACAAAATTTTAGTATTTGTTTGCATAAAAAATATTTTGAGTTCTTATGTAGGTTGATTGTCGAGGGAGAGTCGATTGACAGCAAAATGGCTTGTAGCGGTTGCTATTCAGTGAATTTCATGGCAGTATCCTCCAATCCAAACAAGCCCTTAACTTCATCTACTCTCCTCACTTCAAAATTATCTTCATCCTACTCGCAAATCCCCTTTTCCTCTTTGAAATTCAATTCGAAATTATCCCCAATCCAGTTGCGTATATCAAAGTCTGCTCCAAATTCATTCGTGAGTGTGTATTCTTTATTTATTTTATTTTATTATTATTATTATTATTTTTTTGTTCCAGTTTGGAATGAAAATTTATGCCGAAATAGGTTGTGGTATCTGGGATTAAGGCAGAGCCGTTGAAGGTAATGATATCGGGAGCTCCTGCTTCTGGTAAAGGAACCCAATGCGAGCTCATCACTAAGAAGGTGATTTTTTATTTTTATTTTTAATTTTTTATATAGTTTTAATGAATTTAATTATTTGATTTTTGCTACTTTTAGTGCTGTTGATATAGGACTTTGCTTGTGTTTAATGATAGTTGAAATCAATCTTTATGATGGGGTTATTCGAGCTACTTATATAGGCCGATTCATTTGAATGAATTGATTAATATAATGCATCAATAGGATGATGCATTTTTTATTTTTAATTTTTTATATAGTTTTAATGAATTTAATTATTTGATTTTTGCTACTTTTAGTGCTGTTGATATAGGACTTTGCTTGTGTTTAATGATAGTTGAAATCAATCTTTATGATGGGGTTATTCGAGCTACTTATATAGGCCGATTCATTTGAATGAATTGATTAATATAATGCATCAATAGGATGATGCATTTTTTGTACTCTAATAAAGGATTTTGTTCATTGTTAAAGCTTATGTCATTTTGAATTGAATCGTTTAAATGAAGAGATATTTCTCTTCCTAGAGACAAAACCATTCAAAGAGACACGTCTAAAACACACGAGGTTTGTTAAAGGGCATGTAAGAGACCTTTGGCCAAGAATTCAATATAAGTCAAAGTTTCAATGAGAGTTTGATAGCCAATTGTGTGGAAACTGCAGAAATGTATCTCGAAATCTTCTTTCTACGTTGCAAATAGCATTACAACATCGTTGGATTTATACATTCATGTCAACAGGATTGATAGTTCAAATGTCATGGTTTTATCTTAAGAAAGAAAACAAAATACAGTATATAAATCTTGGCCCTATAAGCAGTTGGTTTGACCAGAAAATTTGATGATGAAATGAAACCAATATGCATTTTCCAAATACGCTCGTTGATTTTGATTTAGGATCAGTATAAATTTTGAAACTGACTCAATGCTAAACGAGTAGCAATCTAATTATACAGCGCAGCCAATCACACTCAAGTGTCCTTTTTTTAACTTTGTAGAAGAAAATATTTTTGGTTGGCAGTCAACAGTTTGATTTTTTTGAGGCTAAGTCTTATGTTTTGGTCTTCTTGCATTTTAAAGTTTTTGTTGCCCTGGAACAGTTCAAAGAGCGTGGATTTGAATGATACATGTTTTTGCCCCTTTTTTGTTTATTTTCACGATTTTTCTGTTATAATGTCATGCCTGGCTACTTTTTTATGTTATAATCCAATGTGCAGTACGATTTGGTGCACATTGCAGCTGGAGATCTTCTCAGGGCTGAAGTTGCTGCTGGGACAGAAAATGGGAGACGAGCGAAGGAATACATGGAGAAGGGGCAGTTGGTCCCAGATGAAATAGTTGTCACGGTAGCTTTATATTCATACTTCTTATTGTTTCTCTTCGAAATAATATTCAAATTATCAATAAAATATTAGTTAAATGAGAAAGAATTAGCATCTCTCTGTGGTTGTAGATGGTCAAGGAGCGTTTATCACAACCAGATTCTAAAGAAAAAGGCTGGCTTTTGGACGGATATCCAAGGAGCTCGTCACAAGCGACTGCTCTTAAGGGATTTGGCTTCGAGCCACACATTTTCATTCTTCTTGAAGTAAGGTTCTGCTGTTGCTATCTGTACTTAAGGATTAATTAATATTAATATAAAAGTTCTCATCTTAAGAACCGAGAGCTAGCATGATCTTTATCGATTCTAATTAATATTTGCTTTTGCCAGTTACAAGGTCGACAAATTTGACTTCACTTTTTGAACAATTTGTTGCTTCGTCTTGGTTGAGATAGTAATGTGATTATAATAAACTTCTGTCTCTACAGGTCCCTGAAGAGATCCTTGTTGACAGAGTTGTTGGCCGCAGACTAGATCCTGTTACGGGGAAAATATATCATCTAAAGTATTCTCCCCCTGAAACTGAAGAGATTGCTGCTAGGCTTACTCAACGCTTTGATGACACTGAAGAAAAGGCATGCTTCATTTTACGTCAATATCTTGAAACGTTACTTTGAGCTAGGTCTTTATAATGGATTTTCTATTTCAGGTGAAACTGCGTTTGCTCACGCATAACAAAAATGTGGAGGCCGTGCTTTCAATGTATGAGGATGTAACAGTCAGGGTATGTAATATGTTCTTTCCTTTCCTTCCCTATGTAATGTGTTTTTTTCTGAACAGAGCACTAGAATTTCAAATAGATTATTGGAAAGTAAATTTTCCAACCAAGGTCATCATTTTAACTCTCTTGCACAAGCAAATTGGGATTAAAGGTGGTTTCTGTTTTCTATATTTCGTGTTAAGCATATCTGTGCATATATATCTTGAAACGTTACTTTGAGCTAGGTCTTTATAATGGATTTTCTATTTCAGGTGAAACTGCGTTTGCTCACACATAACAAAAATGTGGAGGCCGTGCTTTCAATGTATGAGGATGTAACAGTCAGGGTATGTAATATGTTCTTTCCTTTCCTTTCCTATGTAATGTGTTTTTTTTCTGAACAGAGCACTAGAATTTCAAATAGATTATTGGAAAGTAAAATTTCCAACCAAGGTCGTCATTTTAACTCTCTTGCACAAGCAAATTGGGATTAAAGGTGGTTTCTGTTTTCTATATTTCGTGTTAAGCATATCTGTGCATACAACTTTGTCAAGCTTGAGGTTAATTTTTCTACGTTGCCTCAAGGAAGTGGGGTAAATGTTCCAAAGAAGATTTCTGAAAATTGATTTAGTTCTTGTTCAGTAGTGCTTATTAGCTGTAGGCCGTACAAAATGTGTGGATAAAAAGTAAGTTTGACTAGCTTAAATTACAATTTAAGCTTTACCAAACATGCTTTCATAAACTTGGTTAAGCACCGGTCAGCCTGTGTCTCATGGACTCGTATTCTACTATAGTTGTTTATTTGTTATTATTATGGGTTCTCTTATATATTAATTGTGTCAGTTGCTGCCTCAGTTTCTTCCCTATATTTTCTCTGCTTTAGCTTCCTCCTTTTGCTCCCCCTTTTCTCCACTCTTTATCACTCATGAACCAAAATCATAGTTTCCAGCCTAAGTCGTAGTGCTTGTAATTGTAGCATTCTTTAGTTCAGAAATACTAATGCAATCACACGTCCTTTCCCTATGTCAAATCTCGCTTGTTTACAGATCTGCTTAAAACCTTTTCGCTCGTACATGTTGAATTTTCAGGAAGTTGAAACTTCACCCTTCTTATAGGTTCTCATTGAGGTAGTTGAGTTCCATCTTCCTTTTGCCGCACACATGTCTAGCTTAGTAAGCTCAGTTAAAAAAAGGTTAAAACTTCTCTTGAAAGTGAATAATGGTCCCTTCGCGGTTGATATTTTGGAATAAAGATTGCTTTTATGGGTGAAGTATTTAGCAGATTCTTCCCCTTGCTCTCCACTGATTGTTGTCATGGATATTTTATGGGACGTGAACCAGATTGACGAGTCATTTACTGGAAACAATGTAACTATCCTATTATTGCTACCACTAAGTAAATTAATAACATTTTTGGGAGGCCTTTAAGTACTTATAAGCCATGGATCTTGCAGAATTTTTAGATAATTAGTAAGTTGTTTCTGGATAAAAAGTACGTTTCATCAGCTTAAATTATAATTTAAGCAGTGCCTAACATTGACTATGTTCTCTGTTTGTTAGAAAGTTGATATCTTAATGTGAAATTCCTTTTACTTGGAGCTAAATCGCATCTTCCTCACCCTATCACTCCAAAGAACCTTATTTTTCTGTGGTTGCAGGTGGATGGAAGTCTTTCCAAGGAGGACGTATTTACCCAAATCGACACGGCGTTGAGAAATGTACTTGGACAAAGGCAGGCTCCCATAGGATCAGTGGCAATGTGAAACATCAGAGAAATCAATAAGAAAAAGGTAGACTAGATTAAGGAGGACGCCAATGGGGAGGGTGGAAGGAGAAGGATGTTATTAGAATAGAGATGATTAGTTTTACCCCTCGTGTTCTCTTCTGGCATGTTTGGTAAATTGGACTATACCATATTTGATGGATTGAAAAAGAAAAAGACGTTAAAATTCTTTCCATTATATCATGCACAACTATCCATATTTTGTACTAAAAATGTTCTTGAGGGACTTTATCTTCCCTTTACCTACCGATATGTGGATTGGCATCAATTGTGAGTTAGTGTAAAGAAAAATACCCGATGTACGTTAATATAATGCTTGATTATACTTGCTTTTAGTTTATTTACCTCAATTCTTTCCACTATCATTTATAACTGGATTTATCGAGACAATGGCATTTTACAGGCATATCGACTGCCTAGACCGACTGTCACCTCTATTCGTGCTGATCCACACCCTGAGTTGATCCGCAGATGGGCTCATTGGTGTTCCAAGTCCGACTGGGACACTGCTGGCTGGTTTGAAGTTGCTATTTCCCACAGTAGAATCATATACCACCACTGGTGGCTGATTCGTATTTGAATTAGAGCTAACACAGCCCTAATTTAATTTCTTGATTTTTTAACTTACAATTTAACTCTATTATTTTTTAGTTTTTTATTTTTCAATACATCAGCCGGATTCAAAATTATGCACTGGCTTATTTTCGAGGCGTTTACATTTCATGACATGTTGGGTAGCTGATACATAAATTAAACACAGCTCTTAAAATTTGCCATTCTTAAACCTCTTAGACCAATCAACCAACGTACCAAACATATCATCCCTAACTTATAACATCTAATTAGTGCTGTCTAGCATGTTTTTTTTTTTTTTAAATTTTAAGTTATTATTATGGGTTCTCTTATATATTAATTGTGTCAGTTGCTGCCTTAGTTTCTTCCCTATATTTTCTCTGCTTTAGCTTCCTTCCTTTGCTCCCCTTTTTCTCCACTCTTTATCACTCATGAACCAAAATCATAGTTTCCAGCCTAAGTCGTAGTGCTTGTAATTGTAGCATTCTTTAGTTCAGAAATACTAATGCAATCACACGTCCATTTCCCTATGTCAAATCTCGCTTGTTTACAGATCTGCTTAAAACCTTTTCGCTCGTACATGTTGAATTTTCAGGAAGTTGAAACTTCACCCCTCTTATATTTGGGTTCTCATTGAGGTAGTTGAGTTCCATCTTCCTTTTGCGGCACACATGTATCTAGCTCAGTGAGCTCAGTTAAAAAAAGGTTAAAACTTCTCTTGAAAGTGAATAATGGTCCTTCGCGGTTGATATTTTGGAATAAAGATCGGTTTTGTGGGTGAAGTATTCAGCAGATTCTTCCCCTTGCACTCCGCTGACTGTTGTCATGGATGTTTTATAGAACGTGAACCAGATTAACGAGTCATTTACTGTAAACAGTGTAACTATCCTATTATTGCTACCACTAAGTAAATTAATAACATTTTTGGGAGGCCTTTAAGTACTTATAAGCCATGGATCTTGCAGAATGTATAGATAATAAGTAGTAAGTTGTTTCTGGATAAAAAGCATGTTTCATCAGCTTAAATTATAATTTAAGCAGTGCCTAACATTGACCATGTTCTCTGTTTGTTAGAAAGTTGATATCTTAATGTGAAATTCCTTGTACTTGGAGCTAAATCGCATCTTCCTCACCCTATCACTCCAAAGAACCTTCTTTTTCTGTGGTTGCAGGTGGATGGAAGTCTTTCCAAGGAGGACGTATTTACCCAAATCGACACAGCGTTGAGAAATGTACTTGGACAACGGCAGGCTCCCATAGGATCAGTGGCAGTGTGAAACATCAAAGAAATCAATAAGAAAAAGGTATACTAGATTAAGGAGGACGCCAATGGGGAGGGTGGATGTTATTAGAATGGAGATGATTAGTTTTACGCCTCGTGTTCTCTTCTGGCATGTTTGGTAAATTGGACTATACAATATTTGATGGATTGAAAAAGAAAGACGTTAAAATTCTTTCCATTATATCATGCACAACTATCCATATTTTGTACTAAAAATGTTCTTGAGGGACTTTATCTTCCCTTTACCTACCGATATGTGAATTGGCATCAATTGTGAGTTGGTGTAAAGAAAAATACCCGATGTACGTTAATATAATGCTTGATTTTACTTGCTTTTAGTTTATTTACCTCAATTCTTTCCACTATCATTTATAACTCTATCATTTATAACTGGATTTATCGAGACGATGGCATTTTACAGGCATATCGACTGCCTAGACCGACTGCCACCTCTATTCGTGCTGATCCACACCCTGAGTTGATCCGCAAATGGGCTCATCGGTGTTCCAAGGCCGACTGGGACACTGCTGGCTGGTTTGAAGCTGCTCTTTCCCACACAATAGAATCATATACCACCACTGATGGCTGATCCTTAATTGAATTAGAGCTACGACAGCCCTAATTTGATTTCTTGATTTTTTTAACTTTCGATTTAACTCTATTAATTTTTAATTTTTAATTTTTCAATACATCAGCCGGATTCAAAATTTTGCACTGGCTTATTTTCGAGGCGTTTACATTTCATGACATGTTGGGTAGCTGATACATAAATTAAACACAGCTCATAAAATATGCCATTCTTAAACCTCGTAGACCAATCAACCAACGTAACGAACATATCATCCCTAACTTATAACATCTAATTAGTGCTGTCTAGCATGTTTTTTTTATTTTAAAACTTACATATTCACTTATAAGTAACTTCTTCAAGCTTAGCCAAACATGCTTTTAAGTTTTGCTCTCAAGTTGTTTCCTAAACTGGCACTTCTTTATCATATACCAAGAAAACCATGAACAAATTGAATCTAGGTGTCAATATGCAGTAATCTATAACATAAATAACATCCAATGAGTTAAGCTTCAACATATATTCCTATATTCATTGGTCAGTCCCGACCCGAGATATGGGGTTTATCATCCTCGAATTCTAGCCGTCCAATTATACAAGAATCATAAGATCAGATTAGCATTATACTAGGATCAAGATTCTTTTCAAGAATCCCAGTAAACTCTAGGACAATATCTACTGGAAGCAGATCAAATTTCACCTTTTTCTGGCTCGTCTGTTATCAAGCATGCTCCTAAAGATCAAGTGCAAATAAGAATACATCCAAAGGAAAGAGAAATGCAAAGACAGACGATAACAGGTAGGGAGAAGTTTATTAATGTCTAGGTTAGCAATCGAATCAAAATAGAAATTCACAAAATTTACAACAGCAGGCAAAAAGCTCGTAAGATCTATAGCTGGACAAGGATGTACTTCTAATAAAGCCACAATATTGAGTCGAGCTTAAGTTACATTTCTAAAGTGCAGAAAGGAAACGGATGCCAACACATCTTGATATGTGTGGGTATCGTAAAGCAGAAACATGCTAACAAGTGCTCTAAACTTTTGAAATCTCATCTGTGCAGGCAAAAAAAAACCAAGCAGGTACACTCGAGTTAAGAACCTGTTGCCCCGGGGAAAAGTTCTGATATTTTATTGAAAACATCCATAACCTGGGACGAGCAGTGAGTAGCCGTCGTGTTAGAGCCAACATGAAAAATAAACAGCAAAAGGCTTAATGCAAATTGAAACAGATATTCATATTGATATCCTAAAAAAAAAAAAAGAACTATGAAAAGATTCACAATAAATTTCGACTTACTTCTTTGTCATTTTGATACTTGGCGATACTCAGAGGATTCTGAGAACACTGCAAGAAGGAACAGTCGTCCCAAAGTTCAATAAGATTATTATACAAAACCAGAATATCACTTTGATTGGATAGTAAAATCCCGGCAGGAAGTAGAAGGCGAATAGGTCCACAATCTTGCCGGGAAACCCCATAAGAAAAAGAAAATTTTTGATGGAAGGCAAAATGACGAGAAGCTACTTACATCCATGATAGCTGCTTGAACTCGAGGATTTTGGAATGCCATAGCAACCTCAGGATTGGCCATGATTTTAGAAATGACTTCCTCAGGCGTAAGCCCAATCTGATCTGCAAAATATACCAGGCGTGAAACAATGAGTTCATGTTTGGTGGTGAACATGACTCAACAATATAACAGACCAGATTCGAAATTGTAAAAAGTATTCGAGGATAATCAAAAGTAATTTATCTCACGGCAAAAAGTGAAAAATTTAATATTATCAATTCTATATTAGGTTTACGATAAGAGGCAGGCATACATAGCTAAACTTAAACCAAAGTAAAACTCACCAAACTGTTGCTTAATGTCGGGACTGCTAAGATCAAAATTTTTCAAGGAGTCCATCATGCGGTTGTCCCATTCTGGGCTTCCTCCCATGTTATTTCTGTGAATATTTAACCAAAAAGAAGGTACATAATTAGGATCAAATCAATAATACCTACACCTTTGTATATATAAAAGCTAAATATTTGTGCGTCATATGCATACTGGGATATCTTGGGATATTTTATACAGAAAGGACTTAGAAGTTATACTTACAGCATGTCCTGCAATTGTCGACGATACTGTGGATTTTGTAGCATCCCTTTAGCAGATTTACATTTATTGCAATTAGTACAGTGGATTACATAATATTGGAACATAATATTGGACAGTACTAAGAAAAAGAATTTAAAATCTTGTTCATGGCACTGTCCAGTACGATCGAATACAGCTAAAACACGCAGTTAGGATTCAAATTATACAAAGAAACAGTAATATGCTTGTTTTCAATAGACAACGAAGAAAAGTTTTAGCAAAATTTAGGAGGACAAAGCTTTTTGATTATACGGTCATACTCCAAATATTGGAAGGGGGAATGGCCAACGTCTACAAACTGACCCTCATTTCCACCGTTCCAACCCCCTTCAAAGAAAAAGAAAATAAGTCATCGAAAACAAAAGCAGCAGTTGAAGTTGGTCAAATCTCGCCTGCTGAACGAGAGAAAATCGTTCGCAAATCTTTGTACTTAGAATTATCCAAAATAAGTTTTGGTAAGTCTCTACAAGTAGAAGTTTCACCTTTGCAAAAGAAATGAGTGGATAGTCGTGTTTTAACAAATAAATTCAAATCCTAACATAACAGAAAAGTTTAAGCATACTTAAACTTAAATGGGTAAGGGAAAAATGAACTCACATTTAAAGGTAGTAGGATTCCTCATCTCCTCTGGTAAGTAGCTGAAAGATAAAAATGAACAATAGCTATTAATAATTAAGAAAATGATTTTTGAAATATCAATAATATAGGAGAACTATGCCATGTTAATAGGAAAAACAGTAGGTGCGTGTTCGGCATGCAGCACTGGACATAATAATGAACAACATTTTGGCTTCTTTTTCTCGCTTAATACTGTTAAGTACTATCCAATTTGCCCTACCATACCAAACATGCCATAGGTGTCTCACCGACTTCACAAGCTGTCTCCTATTCAAGCTGAAATTTCCAAAAAATAAAACCCAGACGCAATGTCTTTTTTTTTTTTTTTTTTTTTTTTTTTTGGTAGGCAACTCCCACAAAGAGATCTTATAAAGGGTTTGATTAAGCTCTTGTTTGATTCCCATTATTTTCAAAATACATTTCTCTCTCCTTTTTTCAATCACACATTCTTCAATAAAATAATATTACAAATTCAAAAAAAGTCCTTATTTTTTAACCACACATTCTTCATCAATCTACTATTCTAAAATGCATTCTTAGATTATAATGGGGCTCAAACATGCTCTAAATATAACAAGTTGTTTTTCACACTCATCTTTAGAAATCTTTTTCAGTAGATCTATTTTACAAAATTTTGAGCAGCAATTATTCCCAGGACATGACAAGTATTTTTCAATTGAATGTAAAATTTCTCCAGACTCCAATGGAAATGAAGTAAAAATGCGAAAGGAAATTCTAAACTGCATAATTTGCAAAAGAAAGAAAAAATGAGAATAATGAATTTAATTCTAAACCATTTCCATCAGGTGAAGATACAAATGTCATTATTCACGTATCAAGTGCTTAAATCAATCATCGTTGCATTGTGAACAGAAATAGCTAAAATGTCAGAATGATGGCATATGACCTAAAATATTGAGAAACATAAAATAAGGTTGAAGGTTCCCTTACGGATAAACCATTTTCTGTACAGTTGGATCTTCCATCATTTTCTCCAAAGCTTCCACTGACAAGAGGGGATTTGTTTCTTCTGCCCATTACAAGAGAAACAGCTTATTTGGGTTCATTTAAGTCAAAACTGAGGACAAAATGAACCTAATCCCCCCAAAAATGGAATCAAGCAATACATAGATTAAAAAATTTATAGCACTTTCTGTGGAGAGGATTCGAAAGCACTGGACTTTATTACGGAAGAAAAAGAAATTAAAAACTTGTCCATTATAGTGTCTAATCCTGACTGCACTACTATGTAGCAAGCATGCACTTATATTTAGGCAAGCACAAATGCGTGAGAAGCAATGAATATAACAAGAACAGTATAGTCAGACTCGATGCATAACAACCATCCTAGATGAATCTCCATTTGCAAGCTGTTGTAAAGCAAACTAAAATATTTCAAAAAAAAAAAAATGCTGTGACATGAGGAAAGGATATAGCCCCCGTTTGATCCCCATTAAATTCAATTACATTACATTCTATTTTTCTCTCTCCTATTTTCAACCACACAATCTTCTATAAAATAATATTACACGTAAATCGAAAAATTTTCCTTCTTTTGTCAACCACTCATTTTTCTAAAAAATACTATTTCCCCCATTTTCATTTTCAGAAAATGGGGGCCAAACGGGGGCATAATTTCATATATTATGTCAGCAAAATCATTTATTCAAATATATTAGTTTGATACAAACTCAAATTCATAAACATTATGTCAGCACAATTTTTACATGTCCATCAAATATATCAAAGCACACTCCTATTTTAAACGACAACAGTTAATACAACAGCCTTCCTCATATACAATACGATGAATAATTAGTTTAATACACCTTCACATTGTTGAGGGCACTAACAAAATTGGTCTGCACATGAATCAGCCTTTAACTTATTTGCACATGGAGATTAGTATAAAATTTTAATTTCTAGTCATATGTAACTAACGTATACTCTATGAACATTCTTATTGTTCTTCAAAAGAACAAGAAGATCAATCAGAAAATAGGAATATACAGAGAAATTTAGCAAAATCCAGCATGAAAAAATTCCCATTAAATTACAAAAATATTATTCAGTGAAATAAATCAGGCTTATTGAACTGTAAAAACTATAATCAGTCTCCACAATGCAAGAGAATCACATCTTACAAGGTCTGCACTAAAAAATAGATAAATTATTGCAAATGGGATTACTATAATGATGATAAATGAATTCCCAACTTACTGGTGGAGGGACCTTCTGAAAAACTGGTTCCTCGGTTCGCAGCAGATCCATTTTCAGAAACCTTTGGAGATGTCCAGATAATTAAAATGGTAATAATTTAATCATAAATCATCACAGCAGCCATAAATGAGAGTTCAACTCACTTGCTGGAAAGGCTCGGGATCCTTTGGTGCATCTGTCTGTATCGATTCTTTGTAATTCTCAAAAGCATTTTTTTGGAATGTTTCTTCTGGGGAAACATCTACAAAAGCTGCAAAAAAGAAGATGGTGATGACAAAGACAACGATTCAAATCCATAGTATGATAAAACCTCAGGAGTAGCCGTTGGTATTGGGAAAATGTCAATGGTAGAGAAATTAAAAGAGGTTGTTACTTGGATGCAAAATTAATAAAAGTCCCACCCAATAACAGAACAATAGGAAAGATTTTCATTTCCTCTTGTCAGAAGTATAAGAGTCGCTGCTTAATGTACTTAAGTTAATGTCAGCAGCAGAAAGGAATCAATAAATACCATATTTCTTTGGTTCCTTCTCTGGTTCTACAGTCTCTTTGACATCTGCAGATGGAGGGTCCTCCACTTTGGTTGCAGGTACATCAACAGTTACAGATTGAGATGCAGCAGATGTTGAAGTCGAAGTTGCATCTGATGTTGGGTTTGTGGGTTGGGGAAATGGGAAAGGTGACCCAGGCGAAAAAGCAGCATTACTGAATTGATTATTTTGAGTATTCATCTGTCCCATCAATGTCTTGAAAGCTTGTTGCATAGCATATTTCTGCAAGAATGAGATATGTGCAGTTAAGTCAGAGACATGAAAAGCAACCACTGTTTTATCGATTCCAGAAATAGCTAAGTGATTGAATCGACAAATATGCATGTGCTATAAAGATGCATGTGACTTTGGCCTAAAAACTCACTATTATGTTAAGACTGAAAAGTTTGTTTTGAGCAAGATGAACAAATGGACCATTACAATTGTCATAAAGCACTTCAAAGTATCAAATCAGTCCTTTCCACCAGATCTCAACAGATATAATTAACTCCATCTTAGACAAACAGGCATCACATTTTCTCCAGATCAACTAAGTCCTTAGCAATAAGGGGCAAGTAGTCTCATCTTATCTTTAGAAGGAACTACCCTGCATAACAACTCCACCATTATTGCACTTAAGTAATGCAAATTTGTGTTTTACCATATAAATGAATCCTACAAACTCCTGCCAATGTACAAGTGAATGCATTGCATGCCACACATTGATCCATTGAAGCACCTTTCAACCCTATTGAACCTAGTGTATCCACTAATAGTCCAGTAGCACTGCACTTGGGGCTGAAATAACCTCATAGTAAACTGCAAAATCCTTCAGAGTTGATAACTCACTCTTTGAACTCACATTCTATCCTTCACTCTAGAACATTACCCATTCAAAATTTAGTTTTACAGCATGGTGGTGAAGTGGTGGAGAAAGATTGGACCAGACTCATTTCAAGCATAAGCTACACTTGGCAGCCTTGCATCAAGTTATTTTCTTTTCTTCACATACAATTTCCAGAGAAATCCTGCCTACTCATTGTGTGAAGACAAGAAGTTGTTCCCTAAGTATGTGCATGTTTGGTTCTGATTTTTCACCCCAAAAATTAATTTTTTTGATCATTATTTCCCTAAGTCAGCCGTAATCACTACTGAACAAGCCCATATCTTATGCTACAAACTTCTAGCAGTTTTCATCAGAAAACTAACATGACACAGCTTTGATGCAATCATGTCAATATCTTTTCTTTGATATGCAAAATTTCCATCCTAAAAAACCCTTGGACGATCACATGTTAAACCCTCCATGTTATGCATTTGCCACAACAAAAACCTAGATCCACCATACTTCCATACAATTTCATGTGAAGCCTAAATCAATTATCAACCACACTTTCCTTGAATTCAGTACTGAACTGTTAATAATTGCATTTGACATTGTTGGAAGGCTTGTTAATAAGGTATGCACCAGCAAACCAACATCAAAGTTCATATGAAATCTTTGTCGAAGATGACAACACTACAAGACAGGTCAGAATTCATTGTCTGTTTTAATGTATGGCAGATCATTATTTTTCCACAAATCTAAAGACTGCTTATGAGGGTTAAAGGTTTGCCCAACAAAAAAAAGAAATAACTTGTTGAGTTCTCTAAAAATATTGTACTCAACAATGCATTATGCCTAAAAGTCTATACAACCAATCTTTCAGGCAAAAGACATGCTGACAAATGTTTCGTTGATCTATGGGAAGCTTAAAGCTGATGTAATGGACAAGTTAAACAAGTTTTCACTCAAAACTAAGATTACTGGCCTGAATTTAGTAATGTTTATATCAATAACTAAGAAAGTTCACAAAAGACACAGCTTGATGAGTTTTGTAGAATAAAAACAATGCCCTTTCAAATCAACTGTTTGCCTATCAGTTTTCAAAAACTCAAAGAAGTATGCAACAAGAAAAATTATGAAGCACACTTAGCTCAGGGAAGAAGTTACTCGCCTTTAGGTATGTAGCCACCTGCAATGTAATAAAAATGGTCAGAAAGAAATCTAAGATATCTCCCATGAAGTAGAAAAAAGAGAATGATGTTAAGAACCAAGTCTTTTAAGAAGAAAAAACAGGCAATGTCCTCTTACTTACCCAAGAAAAAAGTGCTGAGAGGCCAACACCAACTCCAATCCAGAAAAGAGGTGACCCCCTATTTTGAGAGAGGAAGTGTCATACAACATGTTAACATCCAAGAAAAACAGAGATTCAATTCTATCATCGGTAACCAAACCCACTCCCAGTAATCACACTACAATAAGAACAAAATAGAGGGAAACATTGAGTCACTCTGTTCATGTCTATTAGTTTGAAAAAATGAAATTTGTGACATGTCAGTCTAATGAGTGAAAAATTGCCAACACGAACACATATCACCAGAAATGTGGATTACTATGAGGTGAGCCGTGAGAGATATTTACACTTGAGACGATGGAGGAGGCATGGAAATCTGTGGATTTACACCAACTGAAGATGTTTCTTGGCTCTTTGAAGTAGTAGTGCTTGCAAAACTGTCCCTCCTAACTTTCTCCAATGCTGCATGAGGATCAGAAGAAAAGGATGAGCAGCAGTAGAGGAAAAGACACTGCAGAATAGCAGTAATGAATAATAAAACATCAAATCTTTTGCTACGAGAAGTCGCTAATACAACAAGAAACATGAAAAACATAGTTATAGAAAAGTGATAGCTGCTGGTCATCATGTAAATTGGTGTTCATAGCAGTTATAACACCACGTTATGCACATGTTTCTAATCTACTTAATTAGAAACATTTATAAAAGCGTGTATCTCTATCATGTACTCTTAGGAAGAAAAATCAGTATGAGCGTATTTGGCTCAGCTTAACTTCGTTTCCAGACATTTTTGGATTACTTAGGGCCCATTTGGTTTGTGTTTCAATTTCCAACGTTGAGTTCATTTTCAATTTCTTGTTTTGAGAGTCTGTTTAAAGATTGTTGAAAACTAGAAAATATGTTTAATTTGAAATTTTTAAAAATTAATTTATGACATTTTATTTCATAAATTAGATTACTCAGTAAAAAATAGAAAAAATTTATGTTAATATTATCAAGTATATATATATATATATTTAAAGTTGGTGAATTTTACAATATTTTTTCTCGTTATAAAAGTATAATAAAAACAAATAATAAATTGAGTTCAAAATATAGGAAATAAGAATAAAAATTAATAACATGGACTAAGAATATTTTTATCAATGTTCGTTTAAATTTTTTTAGAATTTTTATGTACATAATTATTAAGAGCTTGAACTATTTTTATTTTTATAATTTTCATTTTTCTATAAATTTTTATAATTTTATGTTCAGAATTTTTATTTTTTATTTTATTTTTCAAATAAATTTTTTTTTTTAAATTTTTAGAATTTATCAATTTTATTTTTTGAATTATTTTTTCGAGATTTTTAAATTTTATTTGATCGAATTTTATTTTTTATTTAAATGCTTGTTTTCTATGTTTTGAGTGTGTTCAAAATTTTCACTAAAAACATTCACAACATCAAAATTGTATTTTGATTTTTATGTTATAAATTTATCCTTATTTTCAAAAATGCAGTTTAGAAATACCGAACCAAACACGTTTTCAATATTTTGAAAAATGTAAAAATTGAAAACATATTGAAATTAGTGAACCGAACGCACCCTTAAATATTTTACTTTGTAAGTAAAAAAGTTGCTTATTTTGCAAATTAACTCTTACCTTAATCTCAAATCAACTTACTTATTTCCAACCTTGAGCAATTAAAATATTATCTATATTAAAACTTGCCTATAAGTTAACATTTTTAGCTTAGCCGAGCATGCTCTAAAGCCAAAAATAAAGTCATTGGCAATAAAGTTAAAGCCTAATTGTATGTGAAGAAAATGCTCAAAGAACTAACTAATCCAGTATCTAGATGTGCCTTCCTCCATTTCAGAAATAAATCTATTATCACGCAGCATAAACTTGTGTATACCTAAGTCTAGACAAATCATCAGCACCAAGGAACACGGATCAAACTAACCAACACATATACATAAATTCTTTAACTCGTTATCACATGCCATGCAGGTCCAGAAAGAACATTTTCAAAAGGATATTTGTAATCCTGACTATTAAGTTTCAGGGTTGAGAGCTCTATATAGCTAGTTACACTATTTACATCATTTCTCTTCTGGTTGTCACGATGAAAGAAATATTAACAAACTCTCATCCATAATCCAATCTTCTCCAAATGTTCAACCTTTGTTCAAAGATTCTAAATGTCTAACATTAAAGAATCTCAATAGAGTGAAATCCAATCCAAATCAAAAGCATACTTTAACAGAATATGAGTAAAGAGAAAACAGGTATGCTCATTTAGATACAGAACATAATCAAGGTTATCAGGTATATAGGCTCCATTGGTTTCACTTAAGCATAAGAATTAATTGCACAAATGGCAATACAACTATCTTCAGGGTGATAATTGTGGCAGTTCTCTATCCCTAAAAATCCAGAATCCTAGCAATACAAGTGCTGGCTCCAAGAATCATTTCTACCCTTACCATGACCACCCCGTTGACTTATTACAGAAGGGACATTATTTATTATGTATGTTGATACTTAAGCATTGTTGAGCTAGATGCTTTATATGGTCTTAAAGCTAGGTTTTCACTGGTGTCGACATTTTTTCCTTAAACATACTAGATTTTTAACCAGTTTGATCTGCATCTTCTTGTGCAAATGGAGATAGATTATCTACAGTAATAGCAAGGCTGTCTTCAATACCAAATTCCCCAACGGTCACCTGCAATGTCACAGCCCAAAACTACTGTTTTGAGACAAGCACCACTGACTTAGTGCATGGAAACACAAAGTTCTCTTGGCACCAATAAAACCAATACCAACCATCTAGTCTCAAGGACATCATGAAACAAATGGACTAACCTAAAATGTACTAAACCTACAGTTCCTTTTTTTTTTTGTTAGAGAAATTTCTTTTCTTAACTTCTTTCTTTTGAAAACATTTTCAACTCATTCAACTATGGAGTTATCCAATCTCTAGTTAAATAAAGAGATAATGCAGTAAAGAGCAAAAGTCATCCATGAAGCAAACAAAAGGGGAACAAATGCACCAGTTTGAATTT
>NC_036241.1:220427-227026 GCF_002742605.1 Olea europaea var. sylvestris | reverse complement strand
TAAATTAAAAAAAATTTATTTATTTTTCATCCACACATTCTCCATCAATCTATTATTCTAAAATCTATTTTTATAACAAAATGGGTGTTAAACGCCCTCTCAACTAAAAGAGAATATAAGAAGGACCGGATTATTTTGTGCATCCTTCATTCGGCTTGGGGATATAGCCCAATTCGCAAATTCGGATCGTTTACATCTTTAATAGATGTACTATCCAACTCTTAAGCCCTTGTTTGATCCCCATTTTGGGGGAAAAATAAATTTTTGAATAGTATATTGATGGGAAATATGTGGTTAAAAAATAAGGAAAAGTTTTGAATTTACGTGTAATATTATTTTATTAAAAAATATGTGATTGAAATAATGTTAAAATACTGTTAAAAAATACTTTTTTTTTTTAAATAATGGAACTCAAACAAGGACTTAGAATATATTGTATACAGTAACAAAGTAATGATCATAAAAATAGATAAATGATATGACTATTTTATGTATGCTCCACCTAACTTGAAAATATAATTCGAAAAATGCGGCACGCTTATTACTTTGACAGATTAAAAATCTTGTTCGATTGATCAACATGGAATCATGTGGGAACTCTAACTTCAGGATTTTTCCAAATTCAAATTTTCATTCCTCCTTAATATTTATTACTTTTGATTAAAAATTAGTTAGTCCTCGTTCGGTATCCATTTTTTTCAAAATGCATTTTTCTTTTTTTTTTTCAATCACACATTTTTTATTAAAATAATATTACACGTAAATTAAAAAAATTTCCTTATTTTTCAACCACACATTTTCCATTAATTTACTATTCAAAAATACATTTTTGCATAAAAATGTCTTCCAAACACCCCCTTATTTTTATTTTATCGTCAAATTAGTTTTTTTTTTTTTTTAGTAGTAAAAAATTATCTTTAAATCTCTCTCTTTCTCTATGTTATTCAATTACCAAAATGAGGATTTTGTTTTAAAATTAAAGGGAAGAGAGAAAATAAGAAAACAAATAGAGTCAAAACTCAATTGTATATTATTATGAACCAATGCCTGTATTTATAGGGTCCAAAATAAAAGTTACAATTGGAATAAAATAGATCTTCTAAACTAAAACTTATCAATGTATCATGATGACACTAAATAATTATCAATAATTATCTCATTATTTTACAGTAGATTCTTTAGTTATAAATATTCGTAGTAACATTTATAAAACAAGACGTGGGTATTAAAACATGGACCAAAATAGGGAAGATAGTGGTTATACATCTTCGTAGGACCATTCATAAGCAAGACATGAGTATTAAAACGTGAATCATGTGGATACGACCTAGTGCCATAACATTTACTTTCGACGTGATGTATATCATCTAATTAGATATAAATAAACAAAACAACTCCATGTTGTCATGTGAAAAAAAAAAAAAAAATTGTTTCTTAGGAGAATACATAATGTTCCCATCATATTTATTTACTGCCTATTAGTTACGATCCATCCATAATTGGTCATATAAAAAAGTCCATATAGTGCAGAGAAAAAATGAAAAAGAAAAATACTTGGCAAAAGAGTCCAACAACATTAAAATATTATAGATGAGATAGATTTATTTAAAATTTAAAATTATATGTATGTTTGATAAAATTTGCTATCAAACTTAATTTTTCAACTTTCATCACACATTTTATCGGATACACAATTTTTATCAGTTTTTCAACCAAACATTTCATCTAAATTTTATTAAATTATGTAAAAGCTTTTATAAAAATATATATATGTCAAACAACACCTATATTTTGAACTCCCTCCTTCATGTAATAACGTATTCAATTTTTATATTAAAATTAATAGATGAAATGTTTCATAAATGATTAACTGACTTCAATATGTTTAACTCTGCCCCTGTTTGTTTCTCATTCAATCCCCATTAAAATGAAAAATGTGACTGTTATCCATCACATCAAGCCATCAAATTTAAATTTCTATCTTTTGTGTGGGATTCATAACAGCTATATTTTTCATTCTCATTCTTAACAAAATAGAAAACAAACGAGGCCTATATCTAAAGTTTTGAATCTTCAAAATTGAAATATGTATTAATTTTTTACTTCATTTTTCCGATATGTAGACGAAAAGAATGATTCAATTTTAACAAATATTATCAAGGCATTGACTTGCCTTGAGATTTGGCCGCGACTTGCCTTGCACGGAGCCTTGATTAAAAATTAAAATAAAAGGACTCCATCTGTAGTTTTTATATTTTACGATTTATTCAAATAAATTAATAACTTTTAGAACTTTGCTGCAATTTATAACAAATCCAAAGAAGTCTTAGTCAAGTCTGCTCAGAAGAGAATAGGATTGGCAACGGTTCGGTTATGGGTCGATTCGGTCAAAATCATAATCACACCATCAATTAATAACTACGAAAATAAATTATTTTTTATAAGTTCATTCGTCAAATTGATATAAAACAATTTATGAAAAAAGTCAATGAAAATAAAAACACAATATTCCAAACGAAAATGCAAACATTATCCCAATTTTCAATTGTAAAATACAAATTTAACAAACAATTAAACTTTTCCTTCATTCTTAATTGTTGTACATCGAAGTTACTCGATTCATTCTTCCCTACAAGTTTTACTAGTATAGATCAACACTCAAAGTTGGTTCCTATATAGTAAATAAGAAATGTAAGTAGAGAATACAATGATACTATCTATTCCAAAATGGTCTTAACTAAGATTTAAATAAAAAAAATGTATCTCTTCGTCAGCTTCCTTCTCGCTAAACATTGCACAAGCTCTAAAGTATGATGAAGAAGTAGATTTTTCTACACACAATAGAAAAAAATTAATAATAAAAGGAGTTGCGCGTGAGTTTATAGTTTGTGAAGAGTATGGTTTGCATTTATATATTGTCACACTAATGCTATAATTATGGACTAATGATAAGTAGGTTGACCGGCTGAGTCAGGTAGATGTAATGGGGGGGGATTTTGTTTTGGGCTAGATAGAAAAGTAGTGTAAAGCCCAATAATCAATTCAATTATTTTTTTTAGCAGGTAATCGGTTCGATTTCTGTTCGACGGAGTAAATACCATACCCGCACCGCCACGAACTAGTTCATTAAAATAAAAACCATATTCGCCCCATTGCACCATCGGTTCGATTTTTTTCGCCCCATTCGGTTCCGTGAACACGATTTTCGATTTTGACGGTTCAAATTGTCATCCCTAGAAGAGAAGTACTAAGAAATCATTGTTCTTTATGCTCCATATTTGGACGTGGGAAATAAATGTAAATATAAATTTATTGAATTTTATTTCTTTAATAAGTACAATAAAAATTAGAAAAATAGACTCAAAAATTTTGCACAATCTCGATTAGGATTCAAATTGATTCCTTTGACTATCTCACCATTTCATAATTTGTCTAAAATAAACTTCAAAAGCAAGGTCTTGGGTCAAAAAACTATAATGAAATGAAAAGAAATGCTATACAAGTTAAAAAATATGTTGCAATTGTATTATTTGTATTGATCTCAGTTTTTGATTGACGACGTGGCCAATAGACCCTACATTTATTCATGTTCACACATATAGCTCATGCACAATGGGACAAATCGTGAAAAGCACTTGGCCTTCTCAAGCATTGGAGGAGGCAACTGCGAGCACTCCATATGTGAAATCCATCATCTTATAGATGTATATATTAGTTGTGGGGTGAATGGTAGACATGAGACACGAATGTGTACTAGCACCGAGATCTAGAGAGAATAAGAGAGCAATATTAATATGGTTGTTTAAAATTGGGTTACCCTC
Source organism: Olea europaea var. sylvestris (assembly GCF_002742605.1). Taxonomy (NCBI): domain Eukaryota; kingdom Viridiplantae; phylum Streptophyta; class Magnoliopsida; order Lamiales; family Oleaceae; genus Olea; species Olea europaea. The sequence continues at coordinate 223,205 of NC_036241.1, read as the reverse complement.
AAACAACATTAGGCCTATTTCTAATAATACATTTTCTTAAACTCATTTCTAATCACATAATCTCTTAATAAAATAATATTACACACACTTTAAAACCCTTTTTTTCTTTTTTTCTTTTTTACCACACATTCTCAAAAAAATCAATATTTAAAACTTTATTTTTACCAAATATGGGGGCTCAAACAAGGACTAAGTGTGAGTTTTTATAGTAGAAGAAGCAAAGTGGTTACCATATAATTAAGTGATAGGTGGCTTCATCTTGACAATTGAGGTGCCTCATTATTGGCGTCACTTCACCAGTCTTAAGTTCACGAACATTTAGTAATTCTAAAAAGTAGCCATCCTATAGTTTGTGTCTAACATCTAAAGTATAGATGATAAGTTCACTGTTAAAAACCGACTGTAGAGGGCTCGTATCAATCAATCACACAAGATCATGTACAGAAGATCACGTGATGCCCTGGTATGTTTGAAATATGTCCACTTTGAATTTACATATTCATATCCCCTTTCTTTAACTTTAGAGGTGTTAAAGTGAATCGAACAGCGGAATAATACATAAAACCAAAAATCAATATCTGCCAAATTCGGTATCTAAAGACAATATCTGCAAATACGGTATGTTGTAAATACGGTATAATGCAAATACGATATACTGTATATATGGTATGATACGAATACGATATGCTGTAAATATGGTGTGCTGCATATACGGTATAATGCAAATACTATATGTTGTAAATACGGTATGATGCAAATACAGTATGCTGTAAATACGGTATGTTGTAAATATGGTGTGCTGCATATACGGTATGATGCAAATACGGTATGTTGCATATACGGTATGAATGAATCCGGTTTCGTCCACTATAATAAATTTCAATACCGTCTATGCTGTCTACCGTATTTGTAGCTTACCATATATGCAGCCTACCGTATTTGCAGGCAACTTATCATATATGCTACATACTGTATGTGCAGCTTACCGTATATATCGATTTTTGCACTTACAAATACCGAGAGTGCAGAACATCATACATTCACTTATCGAACCGAATGTCAAAAAATTTCAGATTTTTATTTTTTCAACATAAGCATAAAATAAATATAAAAAACGCATATGAATATGCAAATCGATTTATAATTATGCAGTGGCACATATTATACATTTGAAATTTTTTATGTCGGTGCAAAATAACTTTGAAGTCGTTCTAGAGTAAATTAAACCACTGCAATGTCTATACTAGAAATACAATTGTGCAAATTAATATGAATTAAATTTACATTACATGGGACTTGGATTTATTTATAACAAATGTTGGTGATTAGTCTAAAGACAATATGTGCAAATACGGTATGCTATAATACTATATATTATAGTTAAGATACAACATACTATATGTATATGTTATAATACAGTGTTTAGCATAATATAATGAGAAATTATTGCTGTACAATTTTTTTTATTGTATTAAAGCAATATGCATATTCTAACATATAGCTTACCGTATATGCTATAATACAATCTGTGCGGTCATGCAGCAACTTTTTATTTTTTTCAAATTTAATCATGCAACCTAATATTTGTTTAGTTTGTTATTTTATTAGTTAAAAATATGCATTAAATCTAATAAAAAATATAATTACAAGAATAAGTTTAATTTCAATATAATACAAAAAAAATCTCAAAGAAATAATGATTGCTAACAACAAAAGAATCTAAAAAAATGAAGAAGACAAAAACGAAAAAAAGTAAATTTTGTGAAAAGAAGAAAATGAAAGCATGATACCAAAAAATTTGTCATTATTGTTTGAATGGGAAATTTTTTATTGATACACAAAAGACTTTTGCAGTTACCAGGTTAAAAGTATGTATGTATTGTGTTGTGAAATTTTTTTTAAATAATCATTGTAAATCTTCTTATTACGATAATAAAATTACAATAATTTTTTTTTTTTTACAAATAGCATAAAAAAATCATTTTTATCTTCAACAAAAAATACATTTAAAAATTAGCAATTTTATAATCACCTTTTTTTTAAAATTCTCCGAAATAAAATTATAAAAAAGAAAACAATATTGAATTACAAAAATCAATATCTGCCAAATACGGTATCTAAAGACAATATGTGCAAATACGGTATGCTGTAAATACGGTGTGTTGCATATACGGTGTGCTGTAAATACGGTACGATCTAAATACAGTATGCTGTAAATACGATCTGATACAAATACAATATGCTGCATATATGGTAAGATGCAAATACGGTATGTTGCATATATGATATGTAAAGTGCATATACGGTATGAATGAATTCGGTTTCGTCCACTGCAATAAATTTCAATACCGTATATGTTGTATACCGTATTTGCAGCTTACCGTATATGTAGCATACCATATCTGTAGGCAACTTACTGTATATGCTACATACCGTATTGCAGCTTACCGTATATACTAATTTTTGCACTTACAAATATCGAGAATGCAGAATACCATACATTCACTTACCAAACCGAATATCAGAAAAAAATTTCAGATTTTTATTTTTTCAACATAAGCAAAAAATAAATATTAAAATATATGAAGGACAAAATCTAAAACGCTTATGAATATGCAAGTCGATTTATAATTTCATGCTCAATCTTCAATTTTTCAATATTGAATTACATAAAATTTAGAAATATAATTTTCACATTCAATTCAATCATATCAACACTATCAAAGAATACAAGCAAAATAGTTTGTATAACCTCGTATATTTCTTATTTAAGTATGA
>NC_036241.1:216157-219210 GCF_002742605.1 Olea europaea var. sylvestris | reverse complement strand
TAATAAGTATCTTGAAAGTGCACGGGGGAATTGGAGGCTATGGTATGTGCAATGCCATTCACCAAACCAAACGCCATTCACGTCATGCCAACTAAATTGACATCTAATAGATGGACAATAAACTAATAAGAAGAGACATCAAAAGAGCTCCTTCCAGGGCAGTTCCCACCATGTTGCAAAAATCATATTCAATCATTAAAATATTTAAGTATTGATCCAAGTATAGGACTTAACCAGCACCAAGAACACAATATTTAACAACAAAATGGCAAAGAATATAAGATTTTTCGGCATAAGCCCTAGAGGTTCAGTGATTGCTTCAAACATTTGATCCTTTGTTTAGCATCCATTAAGGATTATGTCGAAATGGACTAGTACAACCTCAAATCACGAGGAGAATTATATTATAGAAGTTCTCAACAATAAATCAAAAAAGAACTCTCAAAATATAGTACAAAACCAACCCAGTCACAAAGAGTGGTTCAATGTCAACCATTACATAGAGTAGCCATCCTCCATTATAATATGTCACTCAAATTATATAGAATCAAAGAGGATGAACAATGATTTAGAGCATAATCTCGAAGGATCGAAGATGGACTAAAGATGCTAAGGTTTCATTCTTAATCCTAAAGAGAGAAACCACATATTTAAATGAAAAAACCACATAACTTTAATCCTACTCCAAAAATAACTCGTGTCATCATCTAATTGAAAGCTTCCATTTGTTAATAAAGTGTGTTTCAATAACGCATTTTTGCAAGAATTTTAGAAGCTACAAAAGAGGTTAACACAAGTGGACCAAATCTTTTAGATGGATAAATTTATTAGGTCACCATCGAATTCGACTCAAAATTCAGCAAATTAAATTACTTCACAATCTCCATCTTTGCTGCAATTTGAGACCATGCCAGATTGGATTCAAGTTAAACTGTTAAACCAAATAACTTCGTATGCTTACTTACCTATTTCAGACTGTTCAAGGTTCAAAAGACTCAAAGAATCCTTGAATTTATTTATAGAGATTACCTATGTACATGCATCTGCTGGATTATACTTAATTGTAATTTTAATTAATTTTATCACATTTTTCAATTATATCTCTAATGAAATAATACTTAATATCTATATATTTTGTTCTATCATGGAATATAGAATTTTTACTTAGAAAAATAACACTTTGATTATCTATACAAAGTTTCACCTTATTTTCTGTAAATCCTAATTCTTTTTAAAATGCTTTCAATCACAGACATTCCTTAACTACTGCATCAGCAATAATGTATTATGGTTCTATAGATGACAAGTTCCATTTATCACAAATACATATGTAGTCGTAAATTTTCTATTATCTTAGTTTTCAACAATGTCGGAGTCTACATAGCTCTAGGATTAAGTCTATTTTATTTATCTTAAACATCAAGCCTAAGTTTTGTGTTCCTTTCAAACACTTAATCAGATTTTTCATTGATTCCCAATAAATCTGACCTTAATTTTGCATAAATCTATTCAAAACTCTAACAGCAATACAATAACTTGTCCAACAGCATTAGCATAAGGTACATTCAACATCCTTTTGATTTCTTCATAAGTTTTAGCTGATTGATTAGCGGATAATTTAAAATATCTAAATAAATGAAGGCTAACAGTTTTAAAAATTGTGAAGTGAAAATTTTGTAACAACTTTTCTAATATAAGACACTTGAGTTAAAAATAAATTTCTTTTAATTCTACTTCAATATTTTCATTCCTAATATCTTTCCAATGGGACATAGATCTTTCATTTCAAATTCTAATTTTGATCAATTTTTAATAGATTTTAGTATAATAGAACTATGTCCAGCTAAAGGCATATCATCAACATATAAAAGTAAATATAAAATTAAAGGTTTTCCATCGTTTTTATAATAGAAACATTAATCATAATCAATTTTCTTGAAATCCAGACCCTAAATATAAGAGTCAAATTTCTATTACACTATCAGGTGCCTGTTTTAATTCATACAAAGATTTATATAATAAGCACGCTAATTCCTTTTCCTTTTTTTTTTTCCCCTTCTAAACTTTTAGGTTAAGTCATGTATATAGTTTTATCTGAAGAACCATGTAAGGAAGTTTTCATATCAAGTTGTTTCAATTCTAAATCAAATTCGGTTAGTAGAGCAAGTAGGATTCTGATTGAAGGATATTTTATCACAAGTGAAAACATCTCTGTATAAATGAGTTCATCTCTTCTTGCATTGCGACANTTGTTTATTGCACGCTTAGGACCATGCATGAAGTGCCTCTTAAACATGTTGGATGGAGATTGATCAATTTAGTGATTTCCTACAATTGATTTTTATTTTATTTTATTATTTTTTCAAGATAATGTAGACGGTGCAGTGTGCTTTTTTAATTTTCCTCCGCCAACAACTCCTTTTAATGTTTTTACATCTCCATGAATCCATTTTCCATTCTTAGGCCATATGCTACTCCGTCTATTCATACATCCCATCCAATATATTTGGATGATCATTTCTCGCTCCATCTAGACCGAAGTTGGTTAAGAATTGAGAATGCAATTGTTATAGGTAGATGAATGATTAGATATTAGAAATGATCAAATGGATGAGATGCATCTTACTTAATTAGGTAAGAAGTTAGATGTGTCACATCTTTGTGTACATTGATTGAGCACAAGGTAGATAATGTAATCGAGTGGATTTGATTAAGCATCCCAACACGATTACATATATCACTTTCCTTTTCACGATGGATTTATGTGAATAGAAGGAGAGAGGATACAGACGAACAACATAGATGATGACAAAACATAGATGATGACAAGATAGGTGGAAACGAGTAAACTGTGTACAAGATGATGCGTTGGAAGAGGATTATATACATGGGAGACATACACGAGGACTGATGGGTACTCAAGCACATGCTAAGAAAAGGTTCTTGTAAAAGATTAAGCCCTTGTTTGGTGAACATTAAAATCAAATTTTTAGCAAAATGAAATTAATAAAATATGTAGTTAAAAAGTTATGAGAACCATAAAACATTTGGTT
>NC_036241.1:204773-207054 GCF_002742605.1 Olea europaea var. sylvestris | reverse complement strand
AAAGGTGGAAATTTATTGGATTGTTTATTTTGTTAGGCAACTGGAATTACTTATGCATAGTGAAGAATTACTATTTTTCTTTTTTCTTTTTTTATAGGTTTTGCCAGTGATAATTAGAGTTCTATTTTTATTTGGAATATGTAATGAAGTTATCTTTCTTAAATTTCTAAGAAGGTATTGATCTAATGATGAAAGGGAAAAAAGGATATTTGTTTTCACTCGAGTAGGGTTCGATTAAATTCAATTTTTGGGTTTTGGAGATTTTACTTCCAAATTATTGCATATGTTTAAGAGTAAAATTCTCCCTCAATTTGATCTAATGATGAAAGGAAAAAAGGATATTTGTTTTCACTCGAGTAGGGTTCAATGAAATTCAATTTTTGGGTTTTGGAGATTTTTCTTCCAAATTATTGCATATTTTTAAAAGTAAAATTCTCCCTCAATTTAAAGATTTTTTATGAAATCATTTTTAGATGCAAAATTGTGGTTTCTATAGTTGGTAACTAGAGCTCAGCTGGCATTTAGAACTTAGAAGATGGAAGGTATTGCTATTTGTATGAATCCTGGGGAAAACTGTGTACATGAGAAAATGTGTTTATGAAGTCACGTCTTTCTAGTAACTGATTTTCGATTACCGTTTGCAACTTTGAGAATGCTCTTCCACTTAGCTCCATCAGATCATGAAGTCTGACTTTTGTCCCTGCTGGATGGTTTACTCTTGCAAAAAATAATGACTGCATGATCTGAACTATTTAAAATTGATGAGAGATTAGCTTCATGTTCCATTGTTCATTGAAACTATTATTTTTTCCATTTGTTTGTTTGAAAGTTATGGTTGTGTTCTGTTACCTTGGAATGTATGCTAACCAGCACCCCTCCTAATGTTATGGTAGTTGTGTAATAGAGAGTGATCATAATTAAAATAATTATTTCCTCTGCCTTTCTTGTTTGATTTTCCTTTTGAGCTGAGATATTCTGTGGTTTCACAGCTATAATAAAAGAGAAGAGGATTTTGCATCATTGAGGGAATACAATGATTACTTGGAAGAAGTAGAGGATATGAGTACGTTTATCTGTTGTGCACGTGATGTAGTATACATTACGCAGAGCATTGTGTTCGATAATTGTGTTTGCTTGCAGTTTTTAATTTAATTGAAGGAGTAGACGTTCCTGCTATTGAAGCAAAGATTGCTGAGTACCAGAGAGAAAATGCTGAACAAATCATGAATGCTCATGCTCGCAAGGTTTCACAGATTTGTCTTTGCATAACATTATAATCCAACAATAGTTAGTTCGATCTGAATGCTATTGATATATGTTTGTTTCTTTGATCAAATAGGCTGAAGAATATGCAGCAGCTCTGGCAGCAAGCAAGGGACAACCTGCACAGACAGGTGTTGATTTGGTGAGTTTATCTTCTGGGTTTCAAATCTTTCTGCATTTTAATTCTTGATTTACTCTTTTACTTGAATCTAAATGTTTATGCAATGCTTATGTTGACCTTTTCTCAGTTGGCATCCAGTTACAGAATTTTTTATCATCATTGATTGTCTCTCTGTACTTCATTTCTTTTAGCTTTAGTACTATCAACAGTTATGTGGTTATCTATTTGGCTTTTCTTATATCATGAGCGAAGTTGCAACAAAAGAATTTTTCTATGTTGTTCTGATGCCAGTTGAAAATTTAGGGTCATACTTAAGTGTCTATGGTCCTGGAGTACTGCTCTGATCAATCTGTCACCTGAACATCCTAAAAAACCTAAAAGCTTAGTCCTGTATCATTTGGAGAATAACCCCTTATGGAGGGCTTAGTTATTCTAACAGTGCACTTAAAATTTAAACCACTTCATTGGAAGGATGTTCTTACTCCACTCCCTTCTTTGACCCTATCCACTCATCAGGTGATCCCTTGCTTCACATTCATGTGTTTGCTCATTCTTTAGACCCGTGAATGAGATTTCTGCTCATTGCAGTCACCTTTGGGGTTCTTCACACCAGGATATCACAAGGCCGATGTGCCTCAACCCTGCAAATTCAACAAAAAAGGATATTGGTATATGCTTCCCATTTAAGCCAAGTCTCACTGACATGTCAACCATTATATGTTCACGAATTCGATAATGATTATCACTTTTAGATTATTCCATTATACGGGAAAAGTGCTAACTATCGAGAGGGGAGTGTTTCCTACTCTTTTTTCTAATTAATTTTTCTTTATTCTTTCTATTTGCCCTTCCCTCCCCCCCTTTTTTTTGGGTTTTTTTTTTGGGGGGGGGGGGGGG
>NC_036241.1:177794-200565 GCF_002742605.1 Olea europaea var. sylvestris | reverse complement strand
AATAAATAAATTTTCAAAATCTAGCGAGGGGGTTTGTCTATGAAAATTTTAATTTTCACCGATCAAAAAGTTACTTATCCATATTATACTTATTTTCTTAATAAGCTCTGTTTGTCTACTATTATTTCAACTCTTTTTCTCTCTCATTTTTAATCACACATTCTCATCATAAAATATTTTACACGTAAGCTGAAAAAAAAAATCCTATTTTTTAACCATGCGTCCTCCAAAAATTGACTATTTTGAAACTCATTTTTCTACTTTAATGATAAACAAATAGGGGCTAAGTAAATTTACATATAAGTCAATTTTTTAAAGCTTAGCCGAAAATGCAATAAACTCAAGAAAGAGGACTGAAATGATAATATTGCAACAGCCAGCATTTGGGGTGTTGCTTGGGCTTTATATTATGAGAAGGCCCAAAAATTAATTTTCACATGGGCCGGGCCCAATCAACCTAGCCCAATAAATTTAAATAAACAAGCTTTGTTAGGTAATTAACAAAAGTAACCCTAATTTATATTCTCGTAAAGTTGTTCACTTTTGCCCCTAAATTCTATCATGTACCCGTGTTTCACGCGCTCTTCTAAAACATGACCCATAATACTTTTCTACTTCCATTTATTTATAATTCAAAATACAAGTATAATACTGAATTACTTGTTATCATTAAATTCAGGGTATCTCAACTACGTAATTCTTTTTCATCACTATATTCAATCTATCATTACAAAATTCAATACAACAAATACTTTGTAATCACATGGAGTTAATGTCGGCCTACTTGTGTGATCTCAGTGTTACCCTTTTCTATCAGAATTACTCGATTTTATGAACAATAGTAATTTGAAATACGCATGAGTTATCTTTTAAAAACAAGTGATAGTGTTTTTGTTGAATTAATGACCCGTTTAACATGACATTTGCTTTCTTCGATCTTTAGAGAAAGCTACTTTAATTCTGTTTGGAAACTAATTTTTAAGAGAAATTCCAATTTCAAAATTGTTTTTAGAAAGAGACACGTTGGACTGATTTATTTTAAAGGCTCTTTAACTAATAGAACTAATTTTACAAAATTAGTCAAACGAATTCAAAAGCTACTGATGAATTTCAAAAACTCTTTTTGACTTCAAAAATTATACCAACCGAACCCTTTATATAATAAAATTGAGTTGTAGGAAACAAGGAGAGGATAACATAAACCATTGTGCTTATAGATATGTAAAGATCGTGACAATATTTTTGGTGGGGTAGCATTCATATTGCTTAGTGCGTTTGACAATAAAATATATACGAGTTGCAAAAATTGAAAATTCTTGTCCAATATATTTTATTTGGTAGTGTCCCATCCACCAATTATTCATGCTTTATGCTCCGAAAATGACTTATGGCATGTTTGGTAAGTCGAATAAATAAAGTTAATTTTAAATAATTTTTGAACTCTAAATATATTTGAATAACTTATTTTTAAAACAAAAAAAGTTATATCTTTTTCTTGAAGCGACGTTTCAACTCTTCAATAGTACAAAAATTGAAACAAACTTATTTCTCTTCTCCATGCGAAAGATTTCCCCTAATTAAGGCATTGGTTCATATGGATAAGATTTACATTTCAGCCAATAGGCAATAGTGGTTACATTTGTATTTTTTTTTTCCAGTTGTCAACTCTTTCAGGGAAATTGGCGCAAATGGTCCTAAATCTTTGTTATATTGCATTTTTGTCCGAACATTTACATATTCACACAAATGGCCAGAAGCAATTTCTCATATTTTATTTCTATTTAAAGGGACATGTGTCAAAAATAAAATAAATTTTGGGATCGTTTGTACCAAGATTGTAGACTACTCGCATAACTAATTAATTGTTGACTTAACTTAGATTAAAATATAAATTTTAATTCTTACTAAACAAGAGCTTAATATATTTGATATTATTTGACATAGATTAAAAATATGCATACCTTTTTATCATGCCTATTTAAAGAAGAATTCAAATTCATTAACAAGTGTAAGCAATTGGTCTATTTGAAAGAAAAATTGCATCGTGGTTAACATGTTTTCTTATTAGTAAGTTAGTTTTAAATCTTTAATAATAAGTTAGTCTTCACGCTATGACTTATTGGAGGATGAATTTTGATTTTTAAATAGTTGAAGGATGAAATTTACATTTTTCAATAGTTGGAGGATGAAATAAGGTTTTACTTCCTAATTTAGGTCGTGGCCAGTATATTGAAGCATATCGTATTCAACAAAGGCCACGTGATAGTTTAATGAATATTTGAGTCCACTGAGTTTTCATTTAGACCCACTTTCTATTGAAACAATAGATTAAAAGACCATTTGTACAATTTTCCCAATTAGTATTCTTTTTATTTTATGCAAATTTTGTTATTAATAATTTTTTCCACACATTTATCCATAGACACGGGTTATATTCCACCACCACCAGTAAACTAAGATTCTTTATACCAATTATGGGATTGCAATATAATTATTAAAAATAAGTTTTTCTGAGCAATTCGTTAATAAGGTGGTTGTTCTCTCACAAATCAATCGCTGGAATGAAGTAAAGCTCCTAGGTGGTTGTTTGGAAACTTTAATAATTCATTAAGTATTGCGTCAAAAGTCCATTAATATACAGAGATATTAAGCCAGAAAACATTCCTCTAGACACTAATTTCACATCAAAAGTGACTGATTTAGGAGCCTCAAGATTGGTTCATCTTGATCATTTAAAATGGTGCAACGAACTTTAGGATACATGGATCTCGAATACTTCGTCACTGGCCAGTTAACAGAGAAAAATGATGTATTTTTAGCTTTGGAGTAGTCATCGTGGAGCTGCTAACAGGACGGAAGGCGTTGACCTTTGACAGACCTCAGAATGAGTGAAGTCTAGCAAACTATTTCCTTTCAATGATGAAACAAGATTGCTTCTTTATAGTTATTGATGATAGTATAATCTGTGAGGGGAATGATAAAGGGCTAAAAGAAGTTGCTAGAATAGCAAGAAGATGCTTGATGGAACTCGAGGGACTGAGACTTGCTCGAAAAGAAATTGTGGGTTCAAAATTATGCTTGTTCATGTCTTTGACGAAAAAAGAATCTGGCATGCACATGAAGTGATGTGTTGAAATATAAAAACTCTTGAAAGTTTAAACTTTTAGATGACATGTATCAAGACTTGATGTTTTATCTTAATTGATCAGCATTACTAAAAGATGTAAAGCCCATATATATTGGTTTCTGATCATATCTTTAATCGATGTAATATTTATTTCTTAATATACCCTTTTAAGATGATGGTTCAGTTGAGAACATTAATTTTTGAAAAGACGAGTTACATTACTTGTTTGAACTTAATAGAAGCCATGTTGTATCATAATTGGTTCAGCTTTGGTTTTCATGTATTGTTGATCTCATGACAAAGTGCATGTAGTTTTGTGTGCATGTAGTTTTGTATGCATGAGTAGATCGAATTCATTATTTGAAGGACAATTTTATTCGACATTAGTAGAAATTGTTATTGGTCTAGGTGGCAATGGACTCTCTGGTTTATTGTCTACTAAAATCAAGAACCAGTGTCCATCTAAACACAAAATCTAGCCCAAATCTCGACTAACAGCTTGATCTGATCTCAACTTTCTCTTTATTAGAGGCCTCCAATATATCTCAACATAAATGTGTTGATGGTTGTCAGATTCATCAATTCAATTCATGAAAGTGTATTTCGCACTGGTACTCGTGCTCCCTTTGTCAACCAATTGACCTTGAAATTAGTTGAATTAAGCTCATTTCAACCTCAATCCATTTCATCTCAACTTCATGGATGTTAGCTTTAGCCTTCATCGCCTCCTCCAACTTCAAAGATGCCTTGACCTATTCAACAAGCTCTCGTTCACGTCTCTACAAGTCTCGAAACAGGTCTTGCAAGGAGATGCCCAACCAAGCACTCGAATAATCTCGATGTTGTTTACCAGGTCATTGGGAATGTAGGACAAGGTGTTAAATTGCCACCTATACTTCCAATACTTGAAGAAAGTGGCAGCAACAGCGTTTGTCTTTGAAATGAGCATCATCTGCATCTCCGTAGCTATCTCCTCAGCAATGGCCCAAATCCTTCGTTGAAGATAATTGAGAGTTCTAATTAAAGTACACACTGAGAGGAATTCTATTTGGAATGTTTTTGAAATCCTATTCGAAATCTATTAGACAATTCTAGTTAAAGTTCTATTTGGAAGCCTATTGGGAGTTAAAATTTGTTTTGAACTCAAAGAAATCAAAATAAGGAAACTTTTGGGCATTCTATTTCATCGTCACATCTACTTCTAGGGTTTGGATTGTTCGCAATATATATTTGACTCTCTCTATAATTTTGGTGGGTTGCTTAACCTCATTACAAGTTACACAAATGATAAACAGAAATCTTTGTATTTTTTTCTTTATTTTATAATAAAATCTCTATTCTCTGTAAATTATTTTCTTCTTGTGTTTTTTGTTCTTTACTTCATATAGTTGTCCTAATTTCTTATCTTTTCATAACAAGTGGCATTAGAACTTTAGGTTTTGAAACTCTTGGGAAGATCGAGGTTTTTTGCGATGACAACTATGAAGTATGATATTTCACTATTAGATCATAATATAAGATTTTTTTTGTAACAGGTAAAGATGCGAGCAGTACTTGCTTAGATGGATTTGGATTATGCGTTGTTGAGATTTGACAAGATGCCTATAACTTGGATTATGAAAGAGAAACAATGGAGAGATCATAAGGCCCCTATCTCAAATATATCTTCATCTTTCCAATAATATTCTTCGGGACGTTTTAAATCAGAAGTCTGTTGCTGTTTTATGGTTAAAATTGGAGCAATTATACATGACAAAGAGTCTTACTAGAGAATTGCATCTAAAGCAACGTCTATATTCTCATTGTATAACAAAAGGCACATCTCTTGAGGATCACCTAACTACTTTTAAAGAAATCGTCGCTAATTTAGAGACCTTAGAGATCAAATATGATGGAGAAGACTTGAAATTGATTTTGTTGTGTTCATTGACCATCTCATACATGTCTTCTAGAGACACAATACTATATAACCGTGATACTATCATTATTGAAGAAGTCTACAATGCTCTATATTCAAATGAGAAGATGAAACATCGAAACATCTTGTAGCATCTGGGGATCACAGAGATGGTTTATTGTGGAAGTGGAGAATATTTTCAATTGAAATTGTTGATGGAGAAGTTCGTTTGTATTTTTTTCATTGAAGAGTTCAATTTTATTCTTTATAGCGGAATTTGTCTCTAGTGGAGATTTTTTTTAAAATTTTGTTCATTACAGTGGGATTCGAGTCAAGGCGGAGATTGTTAGCATTTGGGTGTGACCTGAATTGTTTGTTGAAGATAATTTGGGTGTAAACCCATAATTTTTGTTCTCTTTCTTCATATTATAATAAAATCTCCATCTTCTGCAAATTATTTTCTGCTTGTGCTCCTGTAATCTTTACTTCATATAATTGTGTATAATATCTTATCTTTTCATAACAAATTGGTATACAGAACTGTTACGCTTTCAATAAAGTGGTTTCAAATTAGCTATGATTCATAACATGAGCCTTGTCTTTTTCACCTAAGGTAGCAAGCCTCTTTTGTCCCTGGATTCTGAGCATAAGGCTCTTGCACACTTGGACAAACCAGTAGAAGCACATGTTTCTCTCTTGTGGTGGAGGAAGGCGATCACGATCTCTCTGACGATCAAGTCAGTCAACAATATAGGTGTACATTAGATGTGGGATGAACGAATGTCTTGAGCCACAAGGATGTGCATGAGAACTAGGGTATAGAGAAATATACAAAATAAGATTATTTTATTGAAAATGTAAAATTATATTACCTGTATATTGTGAGCTTTTATAGTAGACAAAGTGAAGTGGTTGCAATTGGGTGAAAGAAAAGAGGCCTCATCTTATGGGCCAACACATAATCCTCATATAGTCACTCCTACAATCCTAGGTTTAGATGGTGTTTAATGATTTTGAAAAGTGTACACCTTTTAGCCTAGGTTGACATTTGAAAAACTAGATTGATGAGCTAACTGAAAGGTATCTTTTGTAGAGATATTATATTAATCAATCATATGAAAAATCTTGTACAGAGGATCTCTTGAATGAGGCGAAGTAATAGAAGATGTCTTGTGGAATCAAATGTTTCATCATCGCTCCGTATATAGGCTACAGCAAATTGTGGCACCTCATCTTGGTCATGAAGGCTCGACCTCTATATGTCGCTTTGGCTAAGATGATAGCATTACTTCGACCTCTGTTTGATGGCTTCAATTAGGCTAGGGTAATGACGTGGAGCAATGGGCCTGAGATGACTTTTCAATTTTATGCTACGTGGCTAATACTAGGAGCTTCTAGGATAAAGCATAACAATAGTTATCCAATAATATTTACATAAGGGGTGAACTCAGACAGGAAAGTGAGGTAGGAAGGCTTACGAATTGTTTATGAAGTTTCAACTTAGCTGAGGTATTGAAATTGTTGTGGCTGGGGGAGTCATGATGCTATGGTATGCAGGTTGTTGGATTTGTCGAGCAGTTGAGGTGTGTTGTAGTGGTGCTCATTTCAAGACTACACTGGATAAAGTAAGTAGTTTTCTTATTGTGACAAGGCATTACACGTGCCACTTATTTTTTTAATATGCCCTTGTATGACAATGAATCATTTGAGAACATCAATTTTGAAATTTGAGTGTTAAATGGGGTCACATTGATCGTTTGAACTTGAGGAACTTTGATTCCATGCTGAACAGTAATTGATTTTAATGCGGTTGACTTGTATTATTAAATTTTAATATAGATTGCATGTAGTTTTGTGGCATCTAATGGATAATACTATTTGTCATTGGTTTAAATTATTATTGATCTAGGTGGTAATCGACTCCTTGATAATACATCACATTTAAAATTCAATCGCTAACGGATATCATTGAGAAATAAAATTTTCACGTTTCGAATTCTGCCATTTGTTCTTACCCTCCCCTTTGATTCAAGATTAGTAATTTGTTTACGATGAATTTAAAGATGACTCTATCCCATTGTAAATCTAACCTCTACCTTAACTATGAAAAATAAATGGGAAATGAGCGGCAAAGGCTGAAAATAAATGCTGACATTTTTCGGGTTCTAAATATAAGCACAATTTATAAAACTTTGAGCATAGTCAATTTTAGATTAAAATACGAGAATGGGCACTACAAACTTTAAGATGTCGTAGTTTTAGGTCTTGTTTTAGGTCTCCAACCTTTATATAACGTGGTTCTGAATTCTTAACCTATTTAAATATGTGATCAGAAATTTATGAAAATCGTCACTGTAGATGTCAAAACCTCAAGCAACTTTCACATGACTTAGGGTAAGACTTTTGAAGAGTCAAAAGCGACTTTTGGAATTAAGTTTTTCTTGAACTTTTTTGAAAAATTACTAGAAGTCATTTATCTAAAAGCACTTTTATAAAAAGTAGTAGAAGAAGAAGAAATTATGCCTAGTTGATTAGTTTCATGGATTTGTCTTACAACTTTAATTTGTTTATTTAGAGGCCAAATGATATATTTGCGGGAGCGTCCTCAATTGAGAATTTGATGAATTTTAAAAATTCTTCTAAATTTAGAAGCCTTTCATTGAGATTTTAATAGATTTTAGGTGTCCTTAATTGATATTTTAATAAAAAAATTTAAAACTCAGGTTTCCTCAAAAACTTATTGATTTATAAGAATTTCATTAAGAGAAGGATTTTAAAATATGTACATGGATTTCAAACTTAAAAATACATAAAACAAACTCTTTTGAAATTTGAGGAAATTAGACACTTTACAGCCCAAAATAACAAAATAGAATAATATCCTAAAACTTATTAAAATCCTTTCACCTGTAAGAAATACGCACAAAACCCTATCTCCTTACACCTGATTCACCCCTTCAAGCATCTCTCACCTTAATCTCCCTTTTTTCTTTATACATTAGCCCATAATAAAACTTAGAGGTGATTCCCCGCCTTTCTTCATGTATCTTTTCTTTAAATAGGCAATTGGTATTAGGTATAGAAAATGTGTGCCCAGAAAGATAGGTATGATTATGAAGATCCACCGCCTTTTTCTCTGAGAATCCACCAAACTCAATCATGACTGTTTCGCGCGGATTAATTCGCTAACAATTAAAGAGGATCAGACGATTGTGTAAGGGACGAAACCTCTTGAGACAAAGTCCCAAAAAGGGGTGTTCTTTTTATTGGCGATGAACTTTACAATTGGAAACGAAAAACAACGTGCCTCCAAGGGGCGCAAGCACACGAGTTACAGAAAAGAAAATGTTTAAATCCAAAAGCTAAAGAAATGAAAATTACATATTCTCTGTTCGAGAGTTTTGGATTCGGTCCTTGCTTCTATGTCCTTTCTCCCTTTTATACTTCATAGGCGATCCCTTTGTGATTAACTGCTCTAAAAAACTGCTTGATCGCCCTAAAACCACCCACTTTCTTGTTAGTGGCCATTTTATCATGAAACTGCCCTTTTAACTGCTGCCATTATCTTGCATCGTTCAGCCGCTTTCGATTAAATCCCTTGAGTCATAGAACGTGATAAGGCTACTTTAGCAACTGCCTTGATAACTGCATTTCTCGATAATCATAATGCGTTATGTTTGTTGATACCTTGGGCGACTTGAGGATTTGGGCGAGAATAGAGTAACAGCTCTGGGCGACCGTATGTCACTCCATTCGCTCAGATTCTGAGCGACTTGCAAACTTGGGCGATGGCGTTACCGCACTCTTGGGTCCCTTATTTGGGCCTTCACCTTGATTCGTTCAATTGGATTTCGTTTTTTGGGCTATCTGATTTGGGGATCCTCCAATTGGGCTTTACTCTTTGGGCTGTTCGATTTGGGCTGAATTTTTATATGTCAACAATGACATTCCGGCATATATGTGTATGTGCGCCTGTGAGTTCTTCTTGGATTTATGATTACACCATTTTAAGCTGTGTTTGCCATCTTCTTTTATTTCTGTCGATTCTTGTATTGTTTGAATGTAATTTTCATTCTTTTGTATTGAATGGTGGTTGTTCATAAAAGGTGGTTTGGTTTACCTTATAATGGATTACCTTTAATTGAATTAGCATTTTAGCTATTAAAGTTGATAAGCATTTGTTTTCTCGTTAGATGACATTTTTCTATCTACTCTTTGTTTGTTTTCTAGTTTCTTTTTAATATAACTAGTCGCTATCACGTGCGTTACACGAATTTTATATTTATCGTATTTTTATTAATGTATGAATTTTAGCTTTTTTTGGAAAGTTTTTGAAACAATATCTAAAAATATTTCCGTGATATAAGAAAATAATTGTAAATTATTTTTACAATTGCATAACAGTATGTTATCTAAAAAAACTATTCTTGTATATTTCATGCTTGAATGAGAAATATACAAACTATTTTGCTTGTATTTATAGTGTTGATATGATTGAATTGAATATGAAGATTCTATTTCTAAATTTTGTGTAATTCAATATTGTAAAATTAAACAAAAAAAAAATTCTTCACACAGTGTGGAAAGAGTTAAAACAAATGCAGAGTAAAAATAAAAAAAGGTGAGGAGAGAAAAAAATCTCCGTACAACGCAGAGACAGTTGAACCATGTGCAGTGAGTTGGCAAACTCTTTGCACAATTCGGAGTAAAAAAAAAAAAAAAAATCTCTCCGTACAGTACGGAGAGCAAAAAAAACTCTCTGCACTGTGCGAAGAGATTTAATCTCTTCGCACAGTACGGAGAGTTGGTTCGCACCATGGCAAAACTTTCCACACAGTGCGGAGAGAAAAAGACTCTTCGCACAGTGTGTAGAGAGTTGAACCATGTGCGGAGTAAAAAAAGTGTGGAGAGAGTTGAACCATATGTAGAGAGTTAGCAAACTTTTCGCACAGTGCGGAGTAAAAAAACTCTCCACACAATGCGGAGAGTTGTTTTTAAATTTCTTAATTACAAGTCAAATTTCAAAATTGTAAAATTTTCGTATATACAACGAAATAGAGTAAAAAAAAAGGCTCAAAATCAATTATGTCTTCTTTAAATTTCAATCACAACTCAATTTCTAAGCATGTAAATCATATTTACGGTACTGGAAAGGAGTTTTCTCGTAATTCATATAATAAAACAATATGTGAGTTGTTCAAAAAATGGGATATTGTTAGTACCATGGTATTTCTTTCACATAGAGCCTGGAAAGGAGTTTTCTCGTAATTCATATAATAAAACAATATGTGAGTTGTTCAAAAAATGGGATATTGTTAGTACCATGGTATTTCTTTCACAAATGGAGGCTCTATGATACCACCCAAATTCAATATTTTACACTTGCTTAATAACAGCTCTTGGACATTAGAAGTGGATACAATTTTCAATGAAATTATACTTTTGGGTTGTATGTCAGGAATTAAAGTGTTCAATGTATTGCTCAAAAGTTATTTGAGAAAATGCCTCTTGAAACTTGCAAATAAAGTCCCGAAAATTTTTGTTTTTCTCTTCACACTGTGCGGAGAAATAGTTTGTCATCTCTCAACACTTTACAGAGTCTTTTTATTTTTATTTTTATCTTTTTATTTTTTTTTGTTTCATGTGCAGAAATTTTTTTTTTATTTTTTATTTTTTATGTCTCATGTAGTTTATATATGCTAAAATTATTATTATTTTTTTATGTTATTGGTATGATGCGTGTGTGGAAGAATATTTGTCAATCACCATAAATAAAATTCTTCACAAAATGTATAATAAATCTTCTTATTACGCTAATAAAATTACAACAATTTTTTTTTATAAATAACATAAAAAAATATTTTTATCTTCAACAAAAAAACACATTTAAAAATTAGCAATTTCATAACCACTTTTTTTTTAAAAAATTCTCTAAAATACAATTATAAAAAAAGAAATAATATTGAATTACAACATTTAATACTTAAGAAATTCAATATTAAATAAATTTTATACATTTATAACAAATTATAAATTCATAAATGCAACTTACCGTATTTGCAGGCAGCTTACCTTAAATACAACTTATCATATATGTTGCATACTGTATTTTCAGTTTACAGCATTTGCAAATAACTTACCGTATTTGCAGCTTGCCGTATATGCTGTCTATCGAATTTGCAACTTACTGTATATGCTATCTACCATATTTGCAGCTTACTGTATTTTTATATACCGATTTTTTGCACTTACAAATATCAAGAATGCAGAACACCTTACATTCACTTGCCAAACCGAATTTCAAAAAAATTTCCAGATTTTTAATTTTTCAACATAGGCATAAAATAAATATTAAATATATATCAAGCACAAAATATAAATGCATATGAATATGGTGCTCAATTTTCAATTTTCAAATATTGAATTACACAAAATTTAGAAATATAATCTTCACATTCAACTCAATTATATCAACACTATTAAAGAATACAAGCAAAATAATTTTTATAATCTCATATATTTCTTATTCAAGTATAAAATATACAAGTATATTTTTTCTAAATGACACAATACTGTTATGCAATTGTAAAAATAATTTGCAATTATTTTCTTATATCATGGAATATTTTTAGATATTGTTTCAAAAACTTTTCAAAAAATTAAAATTCATACACTAATAAAAATATGATAAATGCAAAATTTATGCAACACACATGATAATCACTGTGCGGAGAGGTTTTTTTTTATTTATTTATTAAACTTCGCACTGTATAGAGAGTTTGCCAACTCTCCGTACTGTGCTAATTTTTTATTTTTTTTTTGCTTTTTTTACTCCGCATTGTATGGAGAGTCCGCACTTTGTGAGGATGGTGTCCGCACAGAATGCCATCTCTCCACACTGTGCGAAGAGTTTTACCATGGTATTTGCCATCTCTCCGCACTGTGCGTAAATTTTTTTTTATGTTTTTTTAAACTGTATGGAGAGTTTACCAACTTTTCGCACATGGTTTGTCATCTCTCCGCACTAGACGGAGAGTTTTTCTTCATTTTTTACTCCACACATGATTTGCCATCTCTCTGCATTATGCGAAGAGTTTATTATTTATTTTTTTTAAACTCATATGTGAAGAGTGTTTTTTTTTTTTTTTTTATGGCAGTTTATGTTTACTAAATTTTTTTTTTAATACTAGTGACGTGATGTGTGGAAGAACATTTGTTTGACATAATTTTTTTTTAATACTAGTGGGATGATGTGTGGAAGAGCATTTGTTTGACATAAACAAATTGAAAAATAAAAAAATGACATTATGCATAGTAAAATTGGATTCATTTAGGCCTCGTTTGGGAGGGATTTTGAGAATTGATTTTTTGACCGTTAGAAGAAAAGTGGGGTCCAACTATGAGAGAAGAGGTCAAAAATTATTGTTGAAATAGTGAAATAACGGTCAAAAAATCAATTTTTTGGGGTATAAAATTCCTTCCAAATATACCCTTACTATTACATGAATAGTAGACCCTCCTTCTCCTTTTTATTAGAAGTTAAATAACTTGAGTTTTTCCTTTCAAGAAAAATATGAAGTTTGTAGCTTTTTAAATAATTATTCAATTTAATTCAAGTCCCTTTTTTGTCCAGATAGCTTTCATATCTCTATGTTTGTACTGTAATGTACATGCAAACTTGATGTCTAGGGCCAACATCTACTTGAATCAATGCAGACAAATTTTTAAGTTGCCTAAGAATTCTGAACTATCATTATTATGCTGCATAAATCATGTAGATAAATAGCTTTTAATTTGTAAAGGCTTTTTGAGATTAAGTGACTATTGTAAGATAATATCAAATGTATAATAAGGAAATCTACGGTTGGTTATATTAAGAATATGATTATTGGTGTTGCATATATGGATGATGCTAATGCAGTGTTTGTCATTTTTTATTTTTTTTTTGAGTTTGTATTACTTTTTTTTTTAATTTTATTACTTTTTAAGTATTTATCACTTTTTAATTTTTGGTCACTTTTCAGAATCTGTGTAACTTTTTTAAATTCATCACTTTCAAATTTCTATCATTTTTTTAAATTTTTATAACTTTTTTTTAGTGTTTATCACTTTTTTCAATCGTTTTCTTCAAATTTCTATCATTTCTTTTTTGTGACAAACATCACTTTTTAATAAAAGTAAGATTGCATGTCATTTTTTTAATATAAAAGTGCTAAATTTTTAAAATGGGTAATTAGCACAAAACGTCATTACCTTTAATGTTATCGTACAAAACATCCATACATTTCATTTTTGACACTTTTACCCTTAACTTCACTTTTTATTGCAGAAATCATCATTTTCATCAAGTTTCTCTTGTAAAATAACAAATATACCCCCTATTTAAATAAAACAAAATTAAAAAAAAAAAGTTAAAGAATAAATTGCAATCATACTCACAAATTTTTTAAAAAAGTGCAAATGAATCCAAATAAATTATTAAAATAATAATTAGAACAAAACGTCCATACCTTTTATTATTATTGTGCAAAACGTCCATACATTTCATTTTTGACATTTTCACCCATATTTTTATATTTAGCCCCTGTTTGATCCCCATTAAATTAAATTACATTACATTCCATTTTTCTCTCTCCTATTTTCAACCACACTATCTTCCATAAAATAATATTACACGTAAATAGAAAATTTTTCCTTCTTTTTCAACCACTCATTTTTCTAAAAAATACTATTCTCCCCATTTTCATTTTCAGGTAATGGGAATCAACCAGGGACTTAATTAAAAAAAAGCATTATTTTCATCCATTTTTTCAATTAAAAGCTGTAAAATGACAAATATACCAATCTCTTTGAATAAACAAAAATAAAGAAAAATTTGCAACTATACTTCCATTTTTTTTAGAAAGTACAAATAAATTCCAATTTTTTCAATTATTTATTTGAAATTTATTTGTGCTTTTTTGAAAATTTTGGAAATATAGTTGCAATTTGTTCTTTATTTATTTTTGTTTATTTAAAGAGGAATGTATATTTATCATTTTATAACTTTTTATTGAAAAATGAATGAAAAGAACGATTTTCGCAATGAAATATGAAATAAGGGCGAAAATGTAAAAAATGAAAGGTAGGGATATTTTGCACAATAATAATGAAAGATATGAACGTTTTGTACTAATTACCTTTTCAATAATTTATTTGAACTCATTTGCACTTTCTAGAAAGTTTGGGAGTATGATTGCAATTTGTTCCTTAACTTTTTTTTCTTTTTTATTGTTTTATTTAAATAGAGGTATTTTTGTTATTTTACAAGAAATTTGATGAAAATGATGATTTTCGTTATAAAGGTGAAAGTAAGGGTAAAAATGTAAAAAAAAAGAAAAAAGAAAAAAAAAAGAAAAAAAGGTAGGAACGTTTTGCACTGTAACATTGAAAGATAATGACGTCTTGTATTAATGACCCTTTTTAAAAGGCACATGAAGACAGTACGGTGTGTAGGCCATAATTGGAACACAGATACATTTTCGAACATTCTTAGGCACTTTCAAGAACATGAAGGTTGCACGGTGTGCAGGAGTTCCAACTCACACGGGAGGACGATACGAGCACAACCAACTGTATCGTCCCATGTAGGAGACCCTCTCTACTTGCACATGGTGCTGTCTTCGTGTGCTTGTGATTGCCTGAAAATGTGTTTGCATCCCGAACACAATTTGCACATTGTAAAAGTGACAATTTTTATATATATAAAAAAAAGGTGACATTGTGTCACTTTTTAATTTTAAACAATAGTTTTTACTTCAAAAAATTTTTTTATATGATTTTTCAAAAGACCCCTAATTTTAAGGATATTTTTAGGGATGTCAATTTGAACCGTCAAAATCGAAAATTGCGGTTAACCAAACCGAACGAGGCAAAAAAAACCAAACCGATGGTACAATGGGGTGGATATGATATTTGATTTTAATGAACCGGTTCGTGATGGTGAGGGTATGGTATTTACATTGTTGAACCGAAACCGAACCGATTACCCGCTAAAAAAAAATAAAAATAATTGAATTGATTATTGAGCTTTACACTATTTTTTTATCCAGTTTAAAACAAAATTCCTCCATTACATCTACTTGATCCAATCGGCCAGCCCACTTACCATTAGTCAATAATAATAGTATTAGTATGACAGTATATAAATGCAAACCCTACTCTCCACAAACCACAAACTCACGCACGATTCCACTACCTCCACGGTCTAAGCAGTCGTCGACTCTAGAAAATTTTCCACACGACTTCAGTTTGAATCAAATTGGACTTCAATTTTTAAAGAAAAGACAGGACCTCAGCTGAGGGGGCTTAAAGAAAAGACAGGACCTCAGCTGAGGGGCCTTCTTAATCAAAATTATTGGAACAAAAACTTTATCTCAGTCATTTTGGTTGTATCTATACACTGATTGCGTTTTATATTCAATTCCAGGGACGCATTTTCAGGATTTGATGCAAAAATTGTTTCAATTTTTTTTGAAAAGAGG
This sequence comes from Olea europaea var. sylvestris, assembly GCF_002742605.1. Classification (NCBI taxonomy): domain Eukaryota; kingdom Viridiplantae; phylum Streptophyta; class Magnoliopsida; order Lamiales; family Oleaceae; genus Olea; species Olea europaea. The sequence continues at coordinate 185,018 of NC_036241.1, read as the reverse complement.
ATAAATTCAATCAGTACTGATTATAGTATAGACTTGAGCCAAGTTCGAGGGGTGGTCGAATACAATATATTGTGTTTTTTTTCATTGACTTTTTTCATAAATTGTTTTATATCAATTTGACAGATAAACTTATAGAAAATAATTTATTTTCGTGGTTATTAATCGAACCGAATCATACGAACCGAACCAATTTACGTGTTATGGTATGTTCAAAAAATTGTTGGTGCGGTTATGATTTTGGCCGAACCGACCCATAACCGAACCATTGCCAACCCTAGGTATTTTTGTAAGTTGTCCCTGAAATTTTACCATTTCCAGTGAGATTATTATGAATTTTGTGAAACCTATTCAAATCCACATCAAAATCTCATTTAAGGACAAAGAGGCATGGACATCAACCCTAATTTTCCTCAATAACCCGACCCGACTCGCTAACAGTCAATTGCAGCTAACCCATTGAAATACCCAGCCCAAGAACTTCAAGCCCAACAAATATCTCACGTGCTAATCACATGCTTACAAGAAACAATTCCTCCAAATTGCAAATCATAACAAACCGAGGTACTTTTAAATTTAACCTGGTCAAATCATCTAAATTCCACATTGACTTCTCAACAAATGGATATTATGTAAATGACATATCCAATGTTAAAAGACAAAAATACACTTAAATAGATTATACAATTACAAAAGTTGTTTTTTTTAAAAGACATGAATACCCTTTCACTTAACAAATAAAAACCAAACACTTCGTACATTTCTTATCTGTATACTCCAATACAGATAAATAAAACACTCTCATCCTTCATCTGCTTCAACTACAGAAACTTAAAAATTTATTGAAATCGAAAGTCGCAAAATTTGTGGACATCAATCTCGTCGGTTCGGTAAGTTTATATACGCAAATTTAATATTATTTTCGTTAAATTATTATATATTTAAATCGATAAATTGTATTTCGACATTTAATGATTAGTAGCAAAAAAATGTAATAGATCTGTAATTTTTTAAGTATTTGACCGAAAAAAATTCATTGCATATTATGCCGGCGCTGGTGAATCGACTATTTGACCGGCTATTTAATAGCCGGCCAAACAGTCGGCTGTTTGATCAATTGTTAATAGGTCAAACAGCCGATTGTTTTAGCCAGTTGTTTGCCAACTGTTTTCCTCTTTCCCCCTTTTTTGGATTATTTTTATTGCCGTTGATATTTTTCTTGTAATTAAAAATTCTGTTTTGACATGCAGATATGGTTGTAGTCCAAGTTTGTTACTTTGATGATTTCGAATTGGACGAAAAAGATCAATGGGTATGGAAATGGACAAGTGATAAACGTGGTGGTATCGCAATTTCCATATCATTAGGTACATCGTATGCAGAACTCTATACTGATTTACAGAATAAGTTGAATGTTGATCCTTCTTAGTACAACATGGAATTGAAATTTAAATTCAACGAACATGGATTAGTTCCGATTCCACCTATAATGATTTCTTCTATTGATGAAGTGAATTATCTGATTGAACTGAACAATAAGCATACGACTCCTCTTTGCGTGACTCGGGAGGTGGGGATCACAATGCTAATGATTTTTAGGATACGGTGAAGATAGCTCATGAAGATGATGTGGTTATTTCAGAGATAGTTGCACACAGAATCCCCTCCGTTGCTCATGACAACAAGAATGAAAATGCAAATACTTTTACAAACGAGGACTTGATTGGTTTATCCCGACAGAGACATGAGTGGGGTGGCACCTCAGGGGCTAGATCGAGTGGACCGTCCTCCAACTCCTCACGTGTGGTTTCTGATAATGAGGTGTATGTCGAGCAACTGTTTGAAACGAAGAAAGAGTTGCAAGAAGCCGTGCACCTAATTGCACTGAAATACAACTTCGAGTTTAGAGTGAAAAAATCGAATAGGTCATTGTTGATGCTATCATGCGTAAATGATAGTTGCAGTTGGCATTTGCGAGCAACGAAGATGGACACGAATGAGTGCTTCGTAATTCGCAAATATATACGAGAACATACTTGTGAAGTGGGAGTTTGTCGCAATGATCACAGGCAAACCCGAGCTTGGTTTATTGGTTAACAGATAATGCACAAGTATTAGGATCCACGAACAATCTACAGACTATCGGGCATCATTAACGATGTTCGTCGAGAATATCATCTACTGGAGAGTTTTCTCGACCGCGTAGGTGTAGCAGGTGCAAATCAGTAGGACATACTCGCCAATTTTGTACAAATCATGTTCCCCTAAATGACAGTTAGAGCATTGTCTATTTTCATTGAAATGAAAAAGTATTTACATTATTCACATACTCGCCAATTTTGTACAAGTCATGTTTCCCTAAATGATAGTTAGAGCATTGTGTATTTTCATTGAAATGAAAAATATTTACATTGAAATGAATAGTATTTACATTAAAATGAACAGTATTTACATGATTAATTACAAATATTAAGTACAAAAAATATTTACAAATAATTTATGGATCACAATTAAATTCGTATAAATCACACGCTAACTTATTTCGTCAATTCTATATCCATGACTGGTTGATTCCATCAACCTTATGTATTATATTAAAAAATTATATGTATTTGATTGCGAAAATCCCACAATCGCCTCTGTAAATGAACAAATATGTGCTAATTAGGTTCCAATTACGTACGAATTGATTACTAAATTAAAAAAAAAAGATTACAAAGACTTACGATATAGACTGTCTCGTCGTCGTCATATCCCGCACGATGGCTAGTTTGTCATCCACAGTTAAGCCCGCATGTTTAGCCATCATAGGAACGATCACAGTCATCTGCTCGAGCTGTCCCCGTGTCAGGCATGAATGATCGGAGTCGTATACATATATCGTCGAATCAGGGAACACGATCTCCAGTGCAATGCAGTGCTGATTCGCGACAACTGGAATGTACAAATGCGTACAACCCTCCCATGACTTTTCACCAACACTCGGTGACAGCCCGATGACCCACTCGAGGATATACACGGAAAGCACGTACTCGTTACCTAGAAGCTGGAGGGACTGATACCCAATGGTAACAACACGGAAGAACTTGGTGTCCAGTATAATGCGGCCAGGCTTATGGAATGATTGTGGATATCTCTCAACTCGATCGCGCAACAAGTCCATGGTCATGTCGATGTGCTACATCAAGGAAAACAAAGACATAAATACTTATTTCATTTACCAAATTAAACATAACGTGTACAAAAAGTAACAATAACACTTCACTTACATCGTCGGCGAGCTAAGTCCCCTGACTGGTGATATCATGGAACCACTTGTATGCGTCTAATATCGTCCTTCCGGCTATCATGTACGTGGCTCTGGAAATAAAATAGAAAAATCGTTAAACGAAGCATATACGAGTAATTCTAGTTTACTAAATCATACAATACTTACCCTGGCAACATTCTTCGCCACTACACTTCGAATGCTTTCCACTTCCCATGGTCGACCTCGCGGAACAAATTGGGGTACGTCCTATCGACGAACCTCCTCCTCTTCGCCTCAGCCGTGAAGGGAGAGACGACGTACTATGACGGCACTCTCATCTTCTTGTCGACCACCGTCTTTAGCATGTCAACAGCACGCTTTTTTGCCTTATACATTGCCACCTCTTCCACCCCGGGGCTCGCCACCTCCTCCATCCCCTCATCTGCCACGGTCTCCGACGGGGCCACTCCCTCATCTGCCATCGTCTCCCTCCTCGACGGCCCCCTCCTCTGTCACTACTCCCGTCCCATCGCGCTTCACGGATGAAATAGATGATTCTCATGCATCATCATCATGTATGTATGATTGCTGGAGACCCCCGTCTCTATCACCCCCATCTCTATCACCCTCTCGATCACCCTCTCGATCACCGTATCCGTCAACCCATCGCCTACCGGCTATATCAACCCGAAGTGCTGCAATCTCATTCGATAAACCTTCGACCCTTCCTACCAACTGTCGTCTCAGATCATCGACCCTTTCTATCATCTCTCGACGCAGCCCGTCGACCTGCCCCTCTATAAATTTGCTCAGAGGGGTGTACAGATCATCAAACTAGTGCCCCTGACTACGTGCGGGAGATCCACATGAGAGGTCTCTGGACGGGGGAGGCGGAGGAGATGCCGTCGGTGGCATCTCCGACGGAGGAGGAGATGCCCTCGGCGGAGGTGGTGATGCCCTCGACGGAGGTGATCGTCGATCAACTGGATCACGCTCCTACACAAGCAACAACATTACAAATTATTAACTTAATCCGTAAATGCTAACTCATACAAAACGATAATCAATGGATTTTATTCAATTCGCTCACCCAATCTCGGTTGTGGATCGGATCGGACATATGGTGGTCTTTGGTGTGCGAAACGCCTAATTCATGCACAAGACCCTGAGCCTCCTCCTCCATCGACGGCATCAACTCAGTTATGACTTCAAGCTGACATATTAACATTTGAACTAGTTAACGATCATGTAATCAGATGTTAAATCACGCACAATATAAATTACAAATGCATAATACTCACCTGAGGGTCGTCCAGGATAGCCAATAACTGTTTTCCAGTGAGATATCCCTCCGATCGAGATGCTCTCCAATGGTGCATCCAAGGGCAGCATGTCTCCCATCGCCTCATAAAGTGGGCACCCAATATGGGGACTGCCTCATACGCCCAGATCTGCAACACATACAGTTATTATATATAAATTCAATATGAAAATAATTTTAACTTTCATTATGTTAACCATTTACCTGCACCGCCAGGAGCAATCCATAGGTGTCGTACTTACACATGGCTCCTTTTGGCTTCGAGTGCGATCTGGTGAAGACGTGTACAATGTCCTCAAAACATCTTCGACTCCACGGATAGTCATTGAAACAATCGATGTCGTCAACGATCTCCAGATGGAAGAGGTCGATTGCTGTCTTCTTATGGCGACACCGCACCACGCTCTCAAGGATGTAGACCAGACCTAATTTCAATCTGTCTAACATCTGATCACACTTCCTGATTGCGTCCAATAGCTGTGTAAGAAGCACAGTACCATGTCCTTCGAAGTAAGCGTCATGAAGCATATTTCTTCTCTGAGTCCCATCACCAGCTGCTTCATCGCCCGTAATCTTTAATCCCGTGATCAGAGCAAATTCGAACATCGAAAAACTGGCGATTTTACCCTCGATTGTGAATTGGAGGGCATCACTGTTGACTGGACTCAGCAATCGATATAGAAGTACATCAATAATCTGACTCGAGTACTGCAGATCTCTCAATGGGTACAAGGGCCACAGGAAGGACTGACGCAGCATATCAGCATGTTGATCATCAAGCAGCTCTAAAACATCTGTGAAACTATCAAAGCTACTATTCCATGTAGATTTGCCTGACATCTATCTCAACTCTGCGTCAAGATGATAATCCATCCTGTACAAATTCAAAATGTGAGAACATTGTATAGGTCATAATGGTAATAACAGAAAATTTAGCGAATGAAATTGTAACTACAATACGCAAAACGCAGATTCATAATAATTAAAATCATCAATAATGTGAATTTTTTTATTCTATTGTCAATAATGTCAATTTTCCCCAATTATCACAAATTTTTTAATCAATTCAAGTTCAAAAAATATTTAAATTCGATGAATGAAGAAAATATTATTTATCAAAAATTAATAATAAAAATAAAAATAAATATTAAATTTCAAATTAAATTTCCAACAATTATTTCAATTACAATTAAAAATTTCCCAACAATTATTTCAAATTATTATTTACCAAAAATGAAAAAATAAAAATAAATATTAAAACAAAAATTAAATGTAAAAATTTTATTTAAATTTAGTCGTAACAATTTTATTTAAATTCGACAAACTAAATAATTTATTATTTATTAAAACCAAATAATAAAAATTATTTAAAATGAAATTATTAAATTATTTGTGAAAAAATAGGGGAAAAAAATGGTGGGTCGACTGTTAACAATCGGCCCACTAATTTGGAAACCTTTGGACGACTGTTAAGTTGGCCCAATACCACAATATCTGACTGTTAACGGTCGGGTTCCAGCCAAAATGACCAACTGCATCAGCAGCCGGCCTTTTTCACGCTTTCTCGTCGAAAAATCACCATTTTCAGCGAGAAAAGCTTCCAAATTCAAACAACCAATCTTTTTTTTTTACACTATATAAACCCTATTTTACTAATATAAACAAAAATATTGAAAAAATCTCCAACAAATAAATCATTCACACCTTTAACCAAAATCTAAACATTAATCTAACCAAATAAAGGTTACCTTAACAAGACTGTTCGCCGGCGATGGATAGGTTGTTCTCCGACCAGTCACCGTCCTTGGCTGTTTCAGTTCTGTGAGAGTCGATTTTGTGAGAGCCGAAGTGTACTTTGAGATTTTAAACTTTAAATTTATTTTTTTTATTAAAAAAAGGTCAAAGATTACTTTGGAAATAGCATCGGCTTATGGGGTACTTTTTAAAATAGCTTGGTCAAACAACCAAATTTTCGTTTTGACCATTTTTTTTTGTATTCACCACATTGGCCTATTGCCATTAAAAAGACAATTCTACCCTTATTCATGTTTAATAATTACAAAAGTATATCAATTGTTTAAAAGACAATAATACCCTTAATAGTTTAAATAAATTCTGTTACTTCCATACGTAAATTTCAAAATCAGTTTTGGTTTATCAGTTTCTCCAATACAGTAAAAAAGAATTTTTTCCTTCTATCTGCTAAAATATTGAAATCTCCCAAAATTATCAAAGGTTCAAGAAAGAAACAATACTCACAGTCGGCACTGGAAATTGGTAAGTGTAAATACGTATTTTGAATTTTGTTTTAGTTAAGTTTACTGTTTGAATCTGTAAATAATTATTTAGAGAAAGGCAGATGAATTTTACAGTATTTAAACACAGATTTATAATTTTTTTATAGCAAAAACAACAAAAGAAATTCATCTCTGTATGCATATATTTTACAGGAAAAATTTATAGGTGTCTGTAAAATAAATATTTAAACATTATTTCGTTGAAAAAGGGAAAAAATAAAAAATTAGAGCGTAAATCTCAGATGAAACGGACGAAAAAAGCTGGGCCAAATGTTTCCAGCCAGCCGGCCCAGCCTTTTTTTTCCTTCAGATTTTAGAATTTATTTGTTCAGTAATATATGTTTATTGAAATAAATATT
>NC_036241.1:162645-172489 GCF_002742605.1 Olea europaea var. sylvestris | reverse complement strand
TATTTCTTTAATTATTTTACTATCACTTATTTTGATATTTTAATTGCTTATTTTAATTTTTTTCTAACAGTTAATTTACTTATTTATTTTTAATGAAGTTTTAAAACTTATTTTAATTATTTACAAATGTTTAATTATGTATTTAAATTCTTTATATATATCTTATTTAATATTTCTTTTTTTAAAATTAATTTAGTAACACTTGATTTTAAATGCTTATTTTAATATTTTAATTATTTTTCTAACACTTAATTTACTTTTTTAATTTTAATGAATGTTTAAATACTATTTTTAATTCTTTTCTAATTTAGTTTTTTTTGCTAATTTACTTTTCAAATTTAATTGCTTATTTTTATTATTTTACAAATGTTTAAATATTTTTTTCAATTCTTTAGATATATTCATTATTTAATATTATATTATTTCTTTTAATTTTTTTACTATTACTTAATATAAAATAATTAATTAATCTAAATTAGCAACTAATAAATATTTCGATAAATAATATAACATTTACATCTTATATTTACTAATAATTTTAAATACATAATAAACATTCAAATTAACCAATTCAAATAAATAATTACATATCACACAATAAGCCATTGATAATTATTTAATTAACTTCAATAATAACCGGAAAAAAAAAAATTAAAACGGCCCAGTCAACTGGGTCAACTGGGCCAGAAAAAAAAACATTAAAAAAAACGGCCCAGTCAACTGGGTCAACTGGGCCAGACCGGCCCAGTTGACCCAGTTGACTGGGCGCCCAGTTGGGCTCTGCCCAGTCAACTGGGTTGCCCAGTTGACTGGGGGGACGCCCAGACGGCCCAGATAACTGGGCCGTCTGGGCATCGGGGGCGACTGGGTGCGCCCAGACGGCGCCCAGTCGCCCTTTTGCGGCATTTTTGATGTCCGATCGCCGGAAAACTCCATTTCCGGCGATCTCCACTCCTTCCCAAGTAATATGTTGTCAAAATTCCACATTTACACATGAATTTCTCAAAAAATATGTAGAAAATCATACTTTTTTCCAAAAATAAAAATATAAACATGGTTTTTTTTGGTATAAATTTCTTACCTTCTTCAGAGGGATTTTGGCCAAGTGGGTATCCTGTTTTTCCTTATTTGTCGGTGTCTGGGTCGACTGTGCTACAGTATTTTCCCGTCTCCTTCAGCTTTGCTTCGTTTTCAAGTGAGGGTAAAATTGGAAATCTCTTTTTTTTTTTTTTTGGTTTTCACGGTTTTTTATAATTTTGCCTTTTTTTTTTTTTTTTCGTTGGTCAAAGGCTAGTTTGAAAAATTGGCCGGGTCAACCGGCCAACAGCCACTAATTCCTCTGGGCTTATCGGGTCATTTCCTATAATTTCCTCCAACAAACCCTACTCACTCATCGATTCAATCTCTTTCATCTTATACGCAGACAGCAGTAGCAGAATCTCTGTTTTTTAATTTGATAAGAAGAATTTCCTAAAGAAAATGGCGATGAACAATGGATTGAGATCGTGTGCTTCCAAGTTCCTCAGTTCCACTGAATCATTTCTCCCCAAATCAGGTCTCTTTTTTATTTCCAAATTTTCGTTATTATTTCTGTTAATCGAAAATTGTTCTTGTTCACACGTTTCGTTGAAATTTTTACGCACATTTATTTAGTCAATTTTCTATTTCGCTTTGTTAATTTGTATTTCCACATATAAATGTTTTTCCTTTTCCATCTGAAAGATAATGTTTGTTGAGTTTTTTGGGTGCATATTATGAGCTTATTTTGAAAGGAATTTGAATTCAAGCTTGATGTTTATTTTCTATCTGGGGGTCATAGTTACTTATTGTACATTATCTGTGCCTATATAAACTCGAATTAGTGCATATAATATTTATATAGCCGTGTGAAATTGATTTAGGCGAGTGCATATATGATGCATGTTGTTTCCGGGTTTTTAGCTCATATGTTTTTGATAAACCTTTAACCTTTAACCCTGTGTCACTGTTTGAAGCAAGTTCACAACCACCGTAACACAGAAATGGGATAATTCCTGCTGAGTTAGCTGAATATGGAACCAATCAAAATAGAATAACAGAATTGGGGAGGGTAAAATGATAAAATAAGAAGAAATTGAGGAAGGAACTGAATGGAATCACTCCAACTGATAACTGAATTTGCAGAAAAAATGACCCATTCTTCACCCCTTGCACATGGCTTTCTATGTATTCATCCATGGTTGAAGTCGTGTTTCACAAAAGAAAACAAAGATAACATTTCTAACTATTACACTTATTGGGAGCAAAACGACACTGTTTCAACTGAGGTAAGACTACACCGTTTTGAATTTACAAGGTAGCTAAAGCAGTTGGTTCTCCTTCTTCTTCACCTGGTCTGATCTTCTCCCTTTTCTTTGCTGTTCTTTTCCCCAGCTGTCCCTTACATAACACCCTGCTGATCTCCATTAGAAAGATTAGAGCTTTTACAACAATTTGGGCTCTCTCTTGTTATTGTCTCTTCTAGGAATTGTCCTGACAAGTATGATTTGTTTTTGTATTTTATCTTTTCATTTCATTTCTATATCTTATGATAATTTTTTGTACAATATAATTGCTTCAAGCATCTAAGTTTTATTGTGTTGAATAATGCTATTAATTTGAGCACACTACCTAAATGGTCGTTACTGTTTGTTCTTGATAATTAATCGCAGTTAATGTTTTTCCTATATTCAAAGTCAAACTTGTTAAAATCATGCTCCATCTGCTTATTTGATTAATCGTTGTGTTTTTTGGTAAGGATACGGAAAATTTGTATTGATAGTAACCGCCGGTATCTACACTTTTCCTACAGAGGCTGCTGAAGCATGCTTGATACTGAACCTTAATTTTAGCTTCTTTTTTTTTTTTTTTTTTTTTTTGGTAGTACATTTAACCGCATTGTGAAGGCCGATAACTAAACAAAATTCTATACAATATGATGAAAGCACACGAGTAAAATAATAGATAGAATGAATATGCTATTCTTTTGATAAATCCCTTGAGAGTAAAGAATGTTTAGAGGAATTTTCTACTATTAATTCGGTATATTGATGGCATTTTTGGTTGAGTATTTTAGGTAGTAGTAGACAGTATTAGGGAATAAAAATGAGTAATATTCTTGTCCATTGTACCTTTTATCATATCCTGTAGCATGTACCAGACATACGATGAATGAATAAGCAAGAATCTGAAATTGTACTCACCCCATCAGTGTTCTTATATTTTTGTTTGTTTTACTTACGGATAGGGCGAAATTTGTTTTTCTTTAACAGTGAATACAGGGTTCCATTCAACGGGTGTAAAGAAAATGGGAGGGGGCCATGGCCATGACGAACCTTTTTACCTTCACGCAAAGCACATGTACAACCTGGACAGGATGAAACATCAGCAACTGAAGATGACTCTCGGCGTCCTTTCTGCATTCACCATTGGTGTTGCAGTTCCAGTTTACGCCGTCATCTTTCAGCAAAAGAAGACTGCTTCAGCGTGACTTTTTATCATTAAATTATCTTTTCGTGCAATAACAGAGGTTAAGCTGAAATGCTTTGTGTTGACAAAAATCTGGAATCTATTGTTTCAGAGAGTTGATTAATTTTAAAGTCACCACTTTGCTATGTCATGCTGTTTAGTTGCTCAGTTTCATGTTGAAAATAGTGGCTTGAAAATAATTGATCAATAAGGTATTTATTTATTTTTAAATTTTCCTTCAATAATACTGCTTATTTTATACATTCATCATTATAGATATGATCTCAATATCAAATCCAGAGTCAAGTTCGATATTGAGGCTAAATTGTCTCGTGGTCAATCGTGGTGCGTTGGATCGATGAGCCCCTTGTGGTTTGACGTTTGATATCTTGTAGTGATGACTTGAATTTCCGCTTTGCAAGTGAGTTCTTAGCTCTTGTTCGACAGCTATTAAAATGAATTTTTTTTAGGAAAATAAGTTTTTGAATGGTGATTTTTTTGGAGAATGTGTGGTAAAAAGGTAGGATTTTTGTTTTTTTGATTTATATGCTGGATATTTTATTGCGAGAATGTATGAATGAAAATGAGTTTAAGAAATGAAAAAAGTTTAAATGGTTGTGCCAAAATATTATCGTTTTATTAAAATAAAATAATAATTACTTTTAAGTAACTTCATTGTTAATTGATGAACAATCAAATTATGGGTTTATGGATTGTGTGATTGAAAATAATGGGGGGGAAAAATAATTTTTGAAAATATTTGTTCCAAACAAACTCTGAACTAAGAGTAAATTTTGTTCCCCTCAATCCCATACAAAAAGAAGCTATTAGAAGTTAAAACCCCAAAAAAGAAAATTAAAAAAGACTCTCACTAAACAAAAGTCAACAGTTTCAGCAACTATACCTTCTTATCCATTAAGCACACCAAAATTGAAAGAAAGCATTCATTCCAAAAGACTGAAAAAATTTGTAAAATGTCCAATTTGACACCGCATTTTTGAAAAATGGTCAAAGTCGAAAGTTTTATATCAAAATTTGCCCATATATTTTCGACATTTACTGTTCCCTAAATTCAAAAAATGCATGAAAAAATTGACATTCAAGCCATCAAAATAATCAATTTCTTTATGCTTTAGATAAGCTATCCATTTTTAATCAATTTTGATTCCACATAAATTTGTATTTTACCATTTCACTTAGTATCTATTTTACCATAGTATCTATTACAAATGGGTTAAAGTCATGTTGCACTAACTTCCCTAACAAGCTATTGCCTAAGGCTTGAGATTTGTACGCCAACTTTTTGTCCTATGCATCTTAATTTTTATTTAAGTTAAAATCGATAATTAATCTTAATAATATATTTCACAATATTATAACTTCTCAATTACACATTTCATAAAATTTTATCAAAATCTATTAAAATTTGATTTTTAGCTACATCAAATAGGGGCTAAAAAATCTCGACCACACAAAAATTGGCCATTTTTACAAAAATAATTTTTCCTTAACTGCACATAAAAAATTGCAACTTTTCAAAGTATTCTTGAATTGACCACATTTCAAGTTCGCCATTCAAATTTGACAACTAATCAAGATCGTCCAATTAATAATTAGAGATAACTTGAATCTTAAAGTGTAAAGAACAACAAAAACCAAACTTTCATTATTAGAAGTGGATCAAACATCATTATTTTCCACCATTGTTCGACATATACAGTTTTATATCTACCATTTCAACGTAATCAAATTTCTTATGTTAAAGATAAGATTTAAGGATACTCATGATTTTTTGCTGTATCATCGTGTTAACATTCTTTCCTTTGATAGCTTATCTTTATAAAACATAAAATGTTTTATTCCCTTTTAACAATTCCAACTCAATTAAGTTAATTAGTTAATAATTTGCTATAAAGACCTTTTTAAAGCTCGTGTTTCAATTATACTTTGTAACTCTTAAAATTTTATAATCATGTTTGAACACTACACATGAACAAGTGCAAAAATGTTCTTATTCCGTCCACTATGATGGGAGAATAATTTCCGAAAAAGTGAGAAACAAAAAATGAACATCGAAAAGATGAATGAAAGTAGAAATCTTATCACCAAGAAAGCAATAAACTAGGAAAAAAATCCAGCTAAGAAAACTTAGAATTCTTCATTCAACAAGAAAATTATAGGGAAGTTTCTAATATGGAATTATCAAGATTTTTTGGGATTTTCATCGTCACTGACATTATCTTGTTGCTGGTTTTGCTGTAAATCCATGCCCAAATCAATCCTACAGTTACCATTACTATATGAATTGATAGAGGCCAGTAATCCCATGTTTGTAGTATCAGAGACACCGAGTCCCAGCTGCTGAACCGGCGGCGATGGCTGTTGGACCACCATTGATCCGGGGTTAAACCGGTCTCCACCACTGGTAAACTCGAAGCCACCAATTCTCTGAGTGGGGGAGGTTTTGTATTGCCAGAAGGGGTGTTCTTGCTGCCCTGCACCCACAGGGGCCATGGCAGTTCCACCAGTCATGGGCAGCATCCAGAAGGCGTTCCCGATGTTGGCGTTCGCTGGTGCCACCGCCCACATGGCGGGAGCCGGGACGAAGCTGGAGGGCTGAGATGAACCGGGTTTTTTATCTGAACCCGGTTCGTGATCTTGCATGATGGTTCTCCTAGGTTTAGTATCTGAATGTGAGGTTGCAACATCTAGGTCTTGCCCAAAACCACCATTGTTTGAGGTGAGCTGGGGGTGGAACCCTAGCATGCCGGTAGCGCCACCGATGAAGAGAGGCATGGACTTGGATAGTGAAGCTGAAATGGTGGTGCCCCGGCTGCGTACAGAAAGATTGAGGGTCGAAAAATTGGCCGGAATTGTACCTGTGCCAGTTGCAGCTATAATTGATGGTTCAGCTTGGTGCAAAAGCCATTCTATAGTCTCACCATCAGACTTGTGGCCTAATTCTTTGGTCAGCTGGAAAACCCTGGCTGCACATAAGGCCGGCATACGGATGCGCCGCCCTCGGCCGTCCACCTTGGTATGTCGATCCTTGGATGGTTTCTTGGTGATGGAATCATTCTTACTGCCGTTATTATCATTATTATTGCTGGTGTTTATAGGGGTTGTGGACGAGGAGGAAGTGGTGGTAGTGGAGTCTGTGAAGTGGCGGTGGACGGAGGCGTGGCCGGAATCTTTTGGCCAAAAAAAGGGGGGGCGAGGGGGGGGGGGGGGAAGAGAGAGAGAATGTGTATTATTGATGGAAAGACTTTGCAGTCAACTAAGTGCCATTGTGAATTGTGGGTTATTCTTTCCGTATAAAGCTACTTGAGTTGAACCGAAATATTTACGGATGCTGAGGTGTCCTCATTTTCATCTATTGTGGTATTATTCTTCTTCCTATAAAGCTACTTGTACTGAAATGTTTACGGATGCTAAGCTGTCCTCATTTTCATCCGTGGTGATAATAAAATGAGGACAGCTTAGCATCTATAAATATTTCCGTAAAAATTTTCTGTACATATAGTAGTTCTCTTCTTTCCCTCTATTCCCTTTAGGGTTGGCAATGGTCCCATCAAGCTTGGTTTGGCTCGTTCGATAACCCAAGCTCAGCACATGGGCCCTGTCAACATAAGGCCGAACCAAGTTCCAGTAGCTCCTAACTTTTAGTATTCTATAACATACAGATTTCTAGTTTTTCAAAAAGTTGCGTTCACTAGCCATCAAGATCATTGCATTGTAAGATAAAAAATATAAAGGTCCTCAGGGCACATCTCCAAGTGGTAAAAGGGGAGGGTGGAGAAATTCAGCTTTGCTTGAGGCTGCTGCGTTAAGAGTTCGAATCCTGAAATATGGATTTGGCTTTTGGGTAAGTACAAGTGTACAAGCAGCCTTCCACCTTATACCCTTAGAGGCATAACCTGCGATTTACCTCTCTCACGATACTCTAGAACAGAGACAATGGGGAGCCCTTAAGGTTGGGGTTCAACCTTTAAAAATATAAGGTAGAACCTAACGCAAACATTCAATAATCGATTGAACTATGAACAACTGAAAATTGACAGCTGACTTTGAGAGCTGAAAAAGTGGTTGGGAAAGCCTCCAAAAGGTTCCACCAATAGAGAATCTGTGTGAGATCTTTTGTTAGCTGGAAGGGTTGGGGTCCAAATCCAACTGGGTGCGTGGTAGGTTGCATCAAAAAGATCAGTAAATATAGCAGAAGAAGCTCAGGGCCCACTGGTGGGGTCTCTATTTTGAGTACAATACCATGCAGTTTAGCTGGCTTCAAGAATTGCCAGCATTCACAGAACATCCCCGACCCTCAAGCACACACAAAAATTATATATCTTTTGGGGAAATTCTAAATTTAATCCACCTGGTTGGATAATTGACAATTTGTCCTCTTTATCTTTTGAAGTAATGGGATGAGGTATCTGTCAAATAATTGTGTTATAGATCACTTTTATTTATCAATTTAAAATTAGTTATCTGTCTCAAAGTAATTCACTGTGTCGAAGACCAAAATGTGTGAATAAAATTAGGACCGTACTTCACGTATATAATCATTTATACAATCATTTACACCCCACTCACATCATCAAGCTGGGGACCACGGCTCGACATTATTAAATACACGCGGAGCCCGCATGTTTGTAAGAGGGGTGGGGACACGCTTCAGTAACCCCTCCTTAGGTACATATGATTTTTTTCCATAAAATTAATGTTAATTTTGACTTCAATTTATAATTAAAAAATAATCATCAGATAGCATGAATGATAAATAGAATGTTAAAAAATAGATTGTCTAGTTGACTCTAAAAAGAGATTCATCGTTGTTGACCTCACTTGCATCCACTATTTCAAAGACTAGAAAACTCCGCCTCTCTCTTTCCTTTATCACCCCATGTTGCCACATTCTATCGATGGATGTAGTAGTGAACTATAAACTGAATGGTGGAAAATGATTTGTGTAGTCGACTCTCTCTCAAAATACTTTGTCCCTCTGACTAGGATCCTTGTGTCAAAAACAAGAAAAACCCATCTCTCTCGATCTTTCCTTTTTTCACGCCGAGTTGCCACATTTAATCAATGGACATAGCATTAAACCATAAATAGAATGGCAAAAGTTATTAGTATAATCAAACTCTAAATGGGAAATTGTTCGAGTAGCCGACTCAAAAACAATAAAGAGGAAATTGAATCCTCCCCTCACGTACACAAACTCCACCCAACAACACTGCCCCTTTAAGAGGGCAACACAGTACAGAAGTCAGAGGAGGGACCAAAAGAGAGAGTTATATCTTAAGTGGGAAATTGAGAGCCACAGAAAGAGAGAACTGAGGGCATTCTTAATGAGCAGAGTGTGGACGTAAGAGGACAAATAGCCACAGACTGAATAAATACGAGCATTTTTAATGCAGGAACTCAGTCAGGACAGTGCATAGAGATCTAGCATCTTACGAAACAAGAAAACCAGCTCATCCCAACACAACCCCCACCTAACATTGCATTCCAATTTTTCCCATAAATATCTAAAAACACTCGCATAAATATTGAGCACTAATCTTGTTGCATAAGGAGCGACTTGTACGAACTGTGTATCGACTACCCTGCTATCTTTGACGTGTACTAGTAAATTCCGTATGGAGTGTTGAAGTGTTTTGATCCTTTTATTCTAGGAAGAACAGTTTCTCATCGTAATGCAATAGGACGAGTCTCGACTCTCGATAGAGAGGTTAAACCAATACTAATGAATCGAATGAAGTGTCAATAAGGATTCGTCTACCAGACTCTAAATTTATTAAAAATAATGTTTAGAATGTTGATGTGTTCATTTGTACACGAAGTGCACCACACACCACTCGCCACGTCTTTCTTTCTTGAAAATTTCCATAGTGCTAAACAAGAGAGTGAAATCCAATAATTCTTGGATCCGATCAAACTACACCTTTTGTAGAAAGTAAGTAGGAAAGAACCATTACGATGGTTTAGAAGAAAAGGTGGTGTCGAATTATTTCATTAGTTTTACCAAACTATAAGCAACCAATATCGTTTCTTGATCTAAGTTTTGAAGAAGTCATCTTTGTTGGCACACTCAGCAAGGCAAGTGACAAATTTCGTCACATGCTTCTCTTCGTACTCATTTCCAAACTCACATTCTATTTTGTTTCAACCAAACGAAATAGAACCAAGAAAGGACATAAAATGACGTACAGAGAAACTGTTTGCAGTGCTTGTAATACTTGTACCGATGAACTAATTTTATCAATTTAAGTTTGACCCGTTACAAAAAAAATAGACACGATTAATGTTTTAGACCGATCAATTACATGAAGTCCATTTATGTAAAATAAGAGTCGAC